>NC_051310.1:191513599-191806196 GCF_015220235.1 Choloepus didactylus
AGACACCTCAAAGTTGTCCAAATTTCCCTGACTGAAAGTTGATTCATTGACTGCTCATGAGCATGCCTCATGGTAGGCTCTGCTAAGTGAGCACCCGGGAGGCTAATCTGCTGGACTTAGAACCAGGGGTGATTTCTGTGGCATTGGCAAAGAAAGGCATTCACAAGCCTGGCCAGAGGCTGTTCACTGAAGTTCCCTCTACCTCACACCCAATTGTAATTTACCCTTTGGCAGTCCTGTAGAGATTCCTCCAAGGAGAGTCAAACCCTCACCATCCATTGGGGCTGCAGGTGATACTGTTGGCTGCAGAATCATCCTCATATACCTACAACAAAGTTCACAGGCCACAACATCTGCACCATCATGTGCAATCTTGGGGATCCCATTATATTTTCAGACCACAGGGCAGCCATTTGGGTAGAGCCCTGTTGCTTAGCAACCTGATGCCTTTTGTGAGGTAGAAGAGGGTCAGCATAATTTGCATATGTGCATTCCAAGCAACTGCCAGAATTCTATGCCACTTTCAAACCTGGGCTGACACTGTGTCCTCCACAGGTTTGAGCCTCAGTGAGATTTCTTCCCTGAGGTTTCTTAAATTGGGTTATCCTTTGGTATATTGGGCACACCAGTGTATGGGGATTCCTATTTGGAGTAAATGGAAACATTCAGAAAAAGTTTGTGTGTTGTGTAGATGCTTCGGCACACAAGGCCCAGCAGTGAAGCCTGTATTTGAAAGTGGATATGAGGGTGAAATCATGTAACTGGAACTAGATGACAAGAGGGGGAAAAGGGAAACCTAGGATTGTGCATCAATAAAAAATACCCCAAGAAAGATACATGGACTTTATGAAGAGTACTGTTTATAATATAAGAAATCTTTAATCAAATGCCTTGAAAATAACCCATTAATGCAAACTTGTGCAATGCAGGAAATGAAGTTATTTCTGGTTACTTGCTTTCCTGAAACTTTGCTTTGCTTTATTATAAAGTGGTGATTTTTGGTACTTGTGTGCTGTTGCTTATAGATAAGTTGTAAAGTGAATTCAATACAATGAAAGAAACAAAAATGAAACTTCTCATTTAAAAAAAGTCACCATGAGAGAACCATAGTTTTCTGCCAATACAGCCTAAAATTCATAAACTCAGTTTCATCATGAAGTACCTCTGAAAAGAAGCAAAATTTGAGGAATATTCTTTAAAAGGATGGTTCAGAAGTTTTCTAATATGTCCAGAAGAAGGAAGTAATTGATATATATTCAGATGGAAGAGAGTAAATAAACCTGTAAAAGAAATGCCATGTTTTATATGAGACTGGACACTATTTTTGCTTCCTACCTTTCTGCATTTCTATCATAATTATTACTATTACCATTTTTCTTGGTTACTAGGACATGTTTGGGTAATTTTTGCAGTGGGGACCAGGCACCTAGATGAGATATTTTTGTTACAACCAGGTTAATTTTATGATTGTGGTAATTTTCCTGTGAATGCATGAGAGAATGTCTCTGTTCTTCAGTGAAATAATACAAGAATAATTATAGAAACTGAAATATTTTATAAATACATTTAAAATTGTTAAAGAAAACCTTATTAAACAAGGAATATGAAACAATGTTAAATCAGTGAAAAACAAAATTGGATAAAGGTAGTTCACATGTGTTGGTTTCCCTCCTCAGGAAGGCACAGGATCATATCAAGGTGAGGTTACACTGACCTGTCTTCATGGGATATAAGAAGAATGATCACAGTCAGTGACACATGGGCCTACTCCACTGGGCCCCAGGAAATTCGGGAATGGAGAGTTTAGGGTAGTCTTCATCTTTTGCTATTAAACTTGCTTTCAGATCTGGAACAAAATATGTGCCATATTTGTGGTAACTCCCTCCCAAGTCCAGCACCATGTAAAAGGGGGACTTGCGGTGGGCATTAACAGTTACATGTGTATCATTCTAAGTGACAGAGCCAGGGTATGTTGGCTCCCAAAAAGGGATATCCCTCAATGCAATTATAAATCCTGGACAAAGGAACAAATATTCAGTGTACACCATTGTACCTTACTTCTAGGAGTCTCCATCCCTTTCCCAAATCATGCCTCCAAACCATTCAACACAAAAAATAACAGCCTCTCCATGTATCATGTGTTCTCTCATCATGGGACCACTGTGACTGTCACTCAGCATTTAGGCAGAGGATGAGATTTCTGGCAAGCATAAATAGATGAAGAAATCCACCAGAAGATAGCCATGAGCCAATCCTCATATCAGCTATAAACAGTGGACAGGGCAGACACCTCCAAGTTGTCCAGATTTTCCTGAATTAAGTAGGTTAACTGACTGCACTTGCACATGCCTCATGTTAGGCTCTGCTAAGTGAGCACCCAGGATGATATGCTGCTTGTTCTAGATCCAGTGGTAATTTCTGTGCCATTGAAAAATATAGCCAGGCCCAAGCTTGGGCGGGGCACTTCATTGAAGTTCCCCCTACACCACAGCAAATTGGAATTTGCCCTTGGGCATTCCTGTATAGCTTCCTCCAAGGAGAGTCAAATACTCACCATCCATTTGTGCTGCAGGTGAACCTCAGGAATGCAGAATCATTATCATGTGTCTACAACAATCTGCACAGGCCACAAAAGCTATGCCATCACCTGCAAACTTTCATGTCCCATTATATTTTCAGACCACAGAGCAGCAATTGGGATACAGCCCTGTTGCTTAGCTACACGATGTCTATTGTGAGGTAGGAGAGGGTAAGTATAATGTGCATATGTACATTAAAAGCACTCTCCTGAAATCTATGCCTCTTTGGAAGCTGGTATGACATTGTCTCCTCCACAGTTATGAGCTCCAGGGAGACTTCTTCCCTGAGGTGACTTAACTTGGGATTTCCTGCTGTATATTAGGTACACTAGTATACAGGTGTTCCTATTAGGTGTAATGTGAAATATTCAGAAACACTTGGTGTGGGGTTTAGCTGCTTGTGCACACAAGGCTCAGCAGAGAAGCCTCTATTTGAAAATGGATATGAGGGATGTGAAGTTATGTGAATGGAACTAGATGACAATGGGTGAAAAAGGAAACCTAGGAGTGTGCAGCAAAAAGTCCTCAAGGAAGATACATGGACTTTATGAAGAGTACTGTGTATATGAGAAATCTTAATCAAATGCCTTGAAGATAACCCATTAATGAAAGCTTGTGCAATGCAGAGAGCAAAAAGTTATTTCAGGTTACTTGCCGTCCTGAAACTTTCCCTTGCTTTATTAAAAAGTTGTTAATTTTGACACTTGTGTGTTGTTTTAGTGTATAAATAATGTTTGAAATGAATTGAAAACAATGAAGGAAACAAAAATTAAATTTTTCATTTAGAAAAATTCACCATGAGTGAAAAATAATTTTCTGCCAATACAGCATAATATACATGAACTCAATTTCATTTGGAAGGACCTCTGAAAAGAAACACAAACTGAGGAATATTCCTTAAAAGGAAGGTTCAGCAGTTTTCTAATATGTCCAGATGAAGGAAATAGTTGAGAGATATTCAGGTGAAAGAGAAGAAATATACCTGTGAAAGAAATGCCATGTTTGATATGAGACTGGACACTATTTCTGTTTTGTGCCTTTATATATTTCTATCATTATTATTACTATTAACAGTTTGTGTGGTTAATAGGACATGATTGGGTAATTTGTGAGTTTTGGACCAGGCACCTTGATGGGATATTTGTACTGGAACCAGGTAAATTTAATGATTTTGGTAATGTTCCTCTGAGGACATAAGATAATGTCTCTGTTCTTAAGTGAAATACTACAAGAATAATTAAAGTAGCTGACATTTTTTAAACATAAATTTAAAGTTGTTAAAGAAAACCTTATTATACAAGGAACATGAAACACTGGTAAATTGGCAAAAAAGGACATTAAATAGAGACAGCTCATATGTGTTGGTTTCCTTCCCCATGAAGGCACAGGGTCAGATCAGGGAGAGATTACACTGACCTGCTTTCATGGGATATGAGAAGAATGGACACAATCAGTACCACTTGGGCCTTCTGCCTTGCACTTCAGCAAATGCAGGAATGGAGACTTCAGGGTATTCTTCTTACTTTACTAACAGACACACTTTCAAATCTTGAACAAAATATGTACCACATTTGTGGTTAATCTCTACCAAGTCCAGCACCAAGTAAAAATGGGACTTGGGGTGGGCATTCACACTTATATGTGTATCAATCTAACTGACAGAGCCAGGGTATGTTGGCCCCCAGGACAGAGATATCTCTCAGGCAATGATAATTCCTAGAACATGGAACAAACAATATTCAGTGTACACCATCATACCTGCCCTCAGGGAGTTCCCATCCCTGTCCAAAATTATACCTCCAATCCAGTCAACACAAAATATAACAGCCTCTCCACATATCTTGTGTTTTCTCTTCACAGGACTGTTTGACTGTCACTCAGCATTTAGGCCCGGAATGAGATTTCTGGCAAGCATAAATAGGGCAGGAAATCTCACCACAAAGACAGCCCTGAGCCAGTCCTCATGTCAGCTATAAACAGTATATAGGGCAGACACCTTGAAGATGTCCAAAATTCCCTGACTTAAAGTGGGTTCATTGACTACACAAAGGCATGCCCCATAGTTGGCCCTACTAAGTGAGCACATGGGATTCTAAGCTGCTTATCTTAGAACCAGCAGTAATTTCTGTGCCAGTGGAAACAGAAAGGCATGCCAAAGTATGGCCAGGGTCACTTGATTATAGTTCACACTACCCCACACCCAATTGGAATTTGCCCTTGGGCAATCCTGTACAGCTTCTGCCAGGGAGAGTCAAACACCATCCATCAGGTCTGCAGGTGATCCCCAGAGCTGCAGAATCAAACTCATATATCTAGGAGAACCTAAGATGGTGGCTAGGTGAGACAGGGCAAAAAAGCACCTCCATGAAAAATACTAGATAAAAGCCAGAAGGTGACCCAGAATACTGGTTTCAGCGATGCCCCAGCTGGACAAGTTCTGCTAGAACCACAGAGATGGTGCACTTGGTGAAACTGGGAGTCTGCATTCTGAATTGGGTGAGTAAGCCAGTTGACAGACCCATGGATGCACTGCAGTGTGGGGAGGCTGGGGGTTGTTGTTTGGAGATGGACTAGTTCTTTAAAAAAAAAATAGGAAAAACCCAGGAGCAGCTGCAGTTGTGACAGTGGGACCTAGACAGTGAAGCATGGGAAGAGTGGGCTGAACCAACCTCTTGGTGTCTGGCATGGAGGATAGCCCACTGCAGATTCCTCAGGGCCAGGGGAGCAGAGGGGTGAGCCAAAAGGAGAAAGAAACCCTGCTGCTTGCAGCTGGCTTCCTTGGTGGGCTGGAGACACTCATGCCCAGGGCCATGCCCACATCCCAGAGCCATGCCAGTTGTCCCAGAGCTGGGAAGGAGGAACTGTGTGAGAAGGGGGTTCAGATGACCCATTCAGCCATCTTTGCATCAGGCTAAGAGAGCCCCTGCATGGCCCAGTGGCCTGGGGCTTCCCTTGAGGGATTGAGTGCACTTGTGATGTAGCAGAGCCTTCCCTCAGCAGAGGTCCTGGAACATCACAGATGAGAAGGGGGGCCCACTGAGAAAACCCAGGGATGCTGCATCAATGCTGGTGGTTTGTGGGTCAGTGATAGTGAAAAGCTGGGGCAAAATTGAAATGAAGGCTTAGACTCTTGCAACAGCCTTGAATCTCCAGGAAAACCTGGGAGGTTTGAATATTAAAGCTGCCCTGCTTCCCTAACCACCCAGACACATGCCCCACATTCAGGGCAGACAGCACCAACAACACACCCAAACTGAGTTCACCAACTGGACCCCACAAGAATAATTTCCCCACACATCACAAAGACAAAGTTTAGGAAAACTGACTTGAGGGGTATAGATGATTCACAGATGCCATCTGCTGGTTAGTTAGAGAAAGTGTATGCCATCAACTTGTATTTCTGAAAAATTAGGTTGGTATATTTTTTTTTACAAATTGAAAGAACCCTATTAAGCAAAGCAAATGCCAAGAGGCCAAAAACAACAGAAAATCTTAATGCATATTATAAAACCAGATGATATGGAGAACAAAATCACAAACACCCAAATCAAAATATCAGAAGAGACAGAGTACTTGGTGCAATTAATCAAAGAACTACAATCAAGGAATGAAAACATGGCAAAGGATATAAAGGACATGAAGACGACCATGGCACAGGATATAAGGGACATAAAGAAGACCCTAGAAGAGCATAAAGAAGAAATTGAAAGAGTAAATAAAAAAATAGAAGATCTTATGGAAATAAAAGAAATTATTGGCCAAATTAAAAAGACTCTGGATACTCATAATACAAGATTAGAGGAAGTTGAACAATGACTCAGTGTCCTAGAAGTCCACAGAACAGAAAATGAAAGAACAAAAGAAAGAATGGAGAAAAAATTTGAAAAAATCAAAATGGATCTCAGGGATACAATAGATAAATTAAAATGTCCAAATTTAAGACTCATTGGTGTCCCAGAAGGGGAAGAGAAGGGTCATTGTCTAGAAAGAGGATTCAAAGAAATTTGGGGGGAAAACTTCCCCAAACTTCTACACAATATAAATACACAAAGCATAAATGCCCAACAAACTCCAAATAGAATAAATCCAAATAAACCCACTCCAAGACATATTCTGATCAGACTGTTAAATACTGAAGAGAAGGAGCAAGTTCTGAAAGCTGCAAGAGAAAAGCATTGCACCACATACAAAGGAAACAACATAAGACTAATTTGTGACTACTCAGCAGCCACCATGGAGGTGAGAAGACAGTGGCATGACATATTTAATACTCTGAGAAAGAAAAATTTCCAACCAAGAATACTTTATCCAGCAAAACTCTCCTTCAAATTTGAGGTAGAGCTTAAATTTTCACAAACAAATGCTGAGAGAGTTTGCCAATAAAAGACCTGCCCTACTTCAGATGCTAGAGGGAGCCCTACTGACAGAGAAACAAAGGAGAGAGAGATATAGAGAATTTTAACAGACACTTATAGAACCTTACATCCCAAATCACCAGGACACTCATTTTTCTCTAGTGATCATGAATGTTTCTCCAGAATACACCATATGCTGGGACATAAAATAAGCCTCAATAAATTTAAAAAACAATTGAATATATTCAAAACACATTCTCTGACCACAATGGAATACAAATGAAGTCAATAATTTTTTATTTGTAACTCCACTATTTACTTCATACAAGATATAAAATACATAAACTCTAATGACACGTCAGTGTTTTGAACTCAATGTAAAATATATAATTTTTGACAAGAAGTATATGAACGTGGGAGAATGGAGGAGTTTAAGAAAACAATTTATGTGTCCTATTGATGTTAAGTTGGTATCAAAGAAAAACAAGAGTGTTATGGATTTAAGAGGTTAATTTTAAGCCCCACAGTAAACAGAAAGGAATTATCAGAGAATATGACCATAGAGATGAAAAGTAGAGTATGGGTTAAGAGAAATGGGGGAAAGTGCAATGGGGAGTTAAGAAATGAGTGTAGGGTTGCTTTCTGAGGTGAAGGGAAATTTCTTGTAATGGATGGTGGGAAGGACATAGGATTACAGCATTCTAAATGTGATTAATCCCACTAATGAAATGCTAGGGAGGGGGTGGAATGGGAAGATTTAGGCTGTATATATGTTTCCACAATTGAGAAAAAAATAAAAGACAATCTAAATAGATGACAATTGAATGCCAAGGCTGACACTGGATGGAATCTGAGGATGGAGGACAGGAGGTTCAAAGGGACACAGTTGAGACCTAAGGAAAGAAAACAAAGAAATATAGAATGTAAGCTTTGTATTGATGAATCTCTTGTACTTCTTAGCTGTGTTTTATGGGATTACATAAAAGAATGTTCTTGTTCATGGGAATTGTAAATGTGAATTATAGTGTTTGTTCAAGGATGTGTGCAGCTAGCTCTCATATGTTCAGAAGACAGATCAATAGATGATGGATGATATATATGGAGGGAGGGAGGGAGGGAAAGAAATTGCATTGTGACAGCATGTTATAGTTTGTGGATTTGGGTATCAGGGGAGGGGTGTCAGGGTGTGCTGGAGTTCTGTGTATGGGGTTTGCACTGTTTATGCATCTGTTCATATAACTTTGAATTTATTTCAAAATAAAATTTAAAAAACTCATATCTACAAAAACTGTACAGCCACAACACTTCCACCATCACCTACAAACTTGGGGTTCCCATTATATTTTCTGACCACAGAGCAGTCATTGGGATAGAGTCATGTTGTTTAGCAACCTGATGCCTATTGTGAGGTAGGAGAGGGTCAGTGTAATTTGCATATGTGCATTGAAAGCACCCGCCAGAATTCTATGACACTTTCAAATATGGGATTACACTGTCTCCTCCACAGGTTCTAGACTCAGTGAGATTTCTTCCCTGAGGTTTATTTACTTGGGATTTTTTTCTGTATATTATGCACACTGGGTTACAGGGATTATGATATGGAGTAATGGGAAGATTCAGAAACACTTGATGTGGTGTGTAGCTGCTTGTGCACACAGGCTCACCAGAGAAGCCTCTATTTGAAAGTGGATATGAGGGATGTGAAGTCATGTAACAGTAACTAGGTGACAAGAGGGGTAAAAAGGAAACCTTGGACTATGCAGGAATAAACAATACCCCAAGGAAGATATGTGCACTTTTTGAAGACTACTGTTTATAATATTAGAAATCATCAATCAAACTCCTTGAAGATTAACCATTAATGCAAACTTGTGCAATGTGGGAAGCAAAAAGTTATTTCAGGTTATTGCTTTCCTGAAATGTTGCTTTGCTTTATTAAAGTGTATTGATTTTTGATACTTGTGTATTGTTGATTATAGATAATGTTTAAAAAGAACTCAATAAAATAAAAGAAACCAAAATTAAACTTCTCATCTATAAAAAATTCAGCATGAGGGCACCATAATTTTCTGCCAATATGGCCTAAAATTAATAAACTCAATTTCATCAGGAAGAACTTCTGAAAAGAAACACAAATTCAGGAATATTCTTTAAAAGGTTGGTTCAGCAGTTTTCTAATATGTCCAGATGAAGGAAATAATTGAGATATATTCAGATGAAAGAGAATAAGTATACCTGTAAACAAAATGCAACATTTGATATGAGACTGGACACTATTTTTTTGTGACTTTCTATATTTCTGTCATTATTATTACTATTAACATTTTTCTTGTTCAATAGGACATGATTGGGTAATTGTTCAGTTGGGGACAAGACCCCTAGATGAGATATTTGTACTACAACCAGGTTACTTTAATGATTGTGGTAATATTCCTGTAAATACATAAGAGAATTTCTGTGTTCTTAAGTGAAATAATACAAGAATAATTAAAGAAACTGACACTTTTTTAAACATAAATTTAAAATTCTTAAAAAAAACCTTATACAAGGAATATGAAACTATGTAAAATTGGTGAAAAAAGAAATTAAATAAAGACAGTTAACATGTGGTGGTTTCCCTCCTCATGAAAGCACAAGATCAGATGCCAGTGAGATTACATTGAGCAGCATTCATGGAATATGAGAAGAATGGCCACAGTCAGTGTCACTTGGGCCTACTCCCTTGGGCTTCAGCAAATTTGGGATGGAGAGGTCGGGAAAGTGTTCTTCCTTTGCTAGTAACGTTTCCTTCAGACCTGACACAAAATATGTGCCACATTTGTGGTTAATCTCTCCCAAGATGAGCACCATGTAAAAGGGGGAATTAGGGTAGGCATTCACAGTTACTTGTGTATCATTCTTACTGACAGAGCCAGGGTATTTTGGCCCCTGGAGCAGGTATATCTCTTAGGTGATGACAATTCCTGGATGAATGAACAAAAATATTCAGTGTACACCATCATACCTGTCACCTGGTTGTCTCCATTCCTTTACCCAATCATGCCTCCAACCAACTCAATGAAAAATATCAGCTTCTCCATGTATCATGTTCTCTTCATCACAGGACCACCTTGGAGTGTCATGCAACATTTAGGTCCAGAATGAGACTTCTGGCAAGCATAAATAGAGCAAGAAATACAACCACTAAGGCAGCTATGAGGAAATCCTCATGTCAGCTATAAACAGTGGACAGGTCAAACACCTCAAAGTTGTCAAAATTTACCTGACATAAAGTGGGTTCATTGAATTCACATGGGCATGCCTCATGGCAGGTTCTGCTAAGTGAAAACCCAGGATGCTAACCCATTTGTATTAGATTCAGTGGGAATTCCTGTCACATTGGAAATATATGGCAGGGTCAAGCCTGGCCAGAGGCACTTCATTAAAGTTCCCCCTCACCACACCCAATTGGAATTTCTTCTTTGGCATACTTTAGAGCTTCCTCCAGGGAGAGTCTAACCCTCACACCCCATTAGGGCTGAAGATGATCCTCAGGGCTGCTGAATCATCATCATATTCCTACAAAAACTGCACAGGCCACAACACCTCCTCCATCACCTGCACAATTGGGGATCCCATTATATTTTCAGACTGCAGGGAAGCAATTGGAATAGAGTCATGTTGCATAGCAACCTGATGCCTTTTTTGAGGTAGGAGAGGGTCAGTGTAATTTACATATGACATTCCAAGAGCCCACCAGGATTCTATGCAGCTTTGGAACATGGGATGACACTTTCTCCTTCACTGGTTTGAGCCCCAGTGAGATTTTTTCTTTGTTGTTTCTTATCTTGGGGTTTCATTTGGTATATTTGTCACATGAGGGTATAAGGATTCCTATTTGGAGTAAAGAGAAATATTCAGAAAAGCTTGGTATGGAGTGCAGCTTCTTGTGCACAAAAGGATCAGCAGAGATGCCTCTATGTGAAAGTGGATATGATTGATGTGAAGTCCTGTAACTGTAACTAAATGACAAGAGGGGGAAAAAGAAACTTAGGATTGTGCAGCAATAAACAGTTCCCCAAGGAAGATACATGAACTGTATGAAGAGTACCATTTATAATATTAGAAATCTTCAGTCAAATGCTGCGAAGATAATATGTTAATGGTAACTTGTGCAATGCAGGAAGCAAAGAAGTTATTTCAGGTTACTTGCTTTCCTGAAATTTTGCTTTGCTTTATTTTAAAGAGGTGATTTTTGATACATGTGTGTTGTACTTATAGATAATGTTTAAAATGAATTCAATACAATGAAAGAAAATTAAACTTCTCATTTAAAAAAAATCACAAGTGCACAATAATTTTCTGCCAATACAGCCTGAAATCCTAAACTCAATTTCATTAGGAAGAACCTCTGAAAAGAAAAAGAATTTGAGGAATACTCTTTAAAAGGATGGTAAAGCAGTTTTCTAATATGTCCAGATGAAGGAAATAATTGACAAATATTTAAATGAAAGAGAATAAATATGCCTATAAAAGAAGTGCCACATTTGATATGAGACTGGACACTATTTTTGTTTTGTGCCTTCCTACATTTCTATCATTATTATTACTATTAACATATTGCTTGGTCAAAAGGACCTGATTGGGTAATTGTTGAGGTGTGGTCCAGGCGCTTAGATGAGATATTTGTACTAAAACCAGGAAAATTAAATGATTTTGGCAATGTTCCTGTGAATACATAAGAGAATGTCTCTGTTCTTAAGTTAATTAATACAAGAATAAATAAAGATTCTGACATTTTTTAAACATAAATTTAAAATTGTTAAAGAAAACATACAAGGAATATGAAACAATGTTAAATTGGTGAAACAAGAAATTAAATAAAGACAGTTCACATGTGTTGGTTTCATTCCTCATTAATGCACAGGGTTAGATCTCAGTGAGATTACACTCATCTGCTTTAATGGGCTATGAGAAGAATGTTCACAGTCAGTGTACCTTGCTCCTACTCCATTGGGCTTCAGCAAATTCAGAATAGAGAGGTCAGGGAAGTCTTCTTCCTTTGCTAATAAACTTGCTTTCAGATCTGGAACAAATATGTGCCACATTTGTGGTTATCTATCCCAAGTCCAGCAGCTTGTAAAAGGGTGATGGGGTGGGCATTCACAGTTACATGTGTATCATTCTAACTGACAGAGCCAGGGTATGTTGGCACAAGATGAGGCATATTCCTCAGTGCAATGATAATTCCTGGATCTAGGAGCAAAGAGTATTCAGTTTACCCCATCATGACTTCCCCCCCGGGGGGTCTCCATCCCTGTCCCCAACAATGGAACAAAACCACTTCAACAAAAAAATCAGCCTCTCCACATATCATGTGTTGTCTTCATCAAAGGAACACCTTGATTCTCATGCAGCATTTGGGCCCAGAATGAGATTTCTGGCAAGCATAAATAAAGCAAGAAATCCCACTTCTCAGAGAGCCATGAACCAACCCTCATGTCAGCTATAAGCAGTGGAAAGCAGGGAGTCCAAATTTCCCTGACATAAAGTGGGTTCATTGACTTCACATGTGCAGACTTCATGGTAGGCTCTGCTAAGTGAGCACATGGGATGCTAAGCTGCTTGTCTCAGATTCAGTGGGAATTTCTGTGCCATTGGAAAAAAAAGGCAGGCCCAAGCTTGGCCAGAGGCACTTCAGTAATCTTTGTCCTACCCCAAACCCAATACAAATTTCCCCTTGGGCATTCCTGTAGAGCTTCCTACAGGGTGAGTCAAACCCTCACCAAACATCAGGGCTGCAGGTGATCCTCAGGGCTGCAGAATCACACTAATAAACATAGAACAAACTGCACAGGTGACAACACCTCCACCATCAACTGCACCTATGGGGAACCCATTATATTTTAAGTCCACAGGGCATCCATTGGGATAGAGTCCAGTTGCTTAGCAACCTGATGTGCATTGTGACCCAAGAGAAGCTCAGCTTAACTTGCATATGCAAATTCCAAGCACCAGCTAGAGTCCTATGTAGCTTTGGGGCCTGGGCTGACACCGTCTCCTCCACATATTGAGCCCCAATGAGATTTCATCCATGAGTTTTCTATACTTCAGATTTCCTGCTGTATACTAGACACAGCAGAGTACAGGGAATCCTATTTGGAGTAATGGGAATGACTCAGAAACAATTGGTGTGGTGTGTAGCTGCTTGTCCACAAAAGGCTCAGCAGAGAAGCCTCTATTTGAAAGTGAAATAGTGTAACTGGAGCTAGATGACAAGAGGGGAAAAAGGAAACTGAAGACTGTGCAGCAGTAAACAATACCCCAAGGAAGATACATGGACTGTATGAAGATTACTGTTTATAGTATTAGAAATCTTTAATCAGATGCCTAGAAGATAAACCATTAATGCAAACTTGGGCAATGCATTAAGCAAAGAAGTGAATTCAGGTTACTTGCTTTCCTGAAACATTGCTTTGCTTTATTATAAAGTGGTGATTTTTGAAACTTCTGTGTTGTTGTAGCTAATAGATATTACTTAAAATAAATACAATAAAATGAAAGAAACAAAAATGAAACTGCTCATTTTAAAAAAATACCTTAAGGATTCCATAATTTCCTGCCAATATAGCCTAAAACTCATAAACTCAAATTCATCAGGAGAACCTCTGAAAAGAAACATAATTTGAGGAATATTTTTGAAAGGAAGTTTTAGCAGCTTTCTAACATGTCAAGATGAAGGAAATAATTGAGATGTATTCAGATGAAAGAGAATGAATATACATGTGAAAGAAATGCCATGTTTTATACGAGACTGGACACTATTTTTGTTTTGTGGGTTTCTACATTTCTAAAATTATTATTACTACTTACATTTTGCTTAGTCGATAGCACATGATTGTGTAATTGTTCAGGGGGGACAAGGAACCTATATGAGATATTTGTTTTAAAACCAGGTTAATTTAATGATTGTGGTACTATTCCTGTGAATACATAAGAGAATGTCTCTGTTCTTAAGTTAACTAATACAAGAATAAATAAACTTACATTTTTTAAACATAAATTTAAAATTGTTAAAGAAAACATGCAAGGAATATCAAACAATGTTAAATCAGTGAAAAAAGAAATTAAGTAAAGACAATCCACATGTGTTGGTTTCTCTGCTCATGAAAGCACAGGGTCAGATGAGGTTGAGATTACACTGACCTGACTTAATGGGATATGAGAAGAATGGTCACAGTCAGTGTCACTCGGGCCTACTCCATTGGGCTTCAGCAAATTCAGGAATGGAGATGTTAGGGAGGTCTCCTACCTTTGCTAATAAACTTGTTTTCAGGTCTGGAACAAAATATTTGCCACAATTGTGGTTAATCTCTCCCAAGTGCAGGACCATGTAAAAAGGGAACTTGGGGTGGGCATTCACATTTACATGTGTATCATTCTTACTGAGAGAGACAGGGTATGTTGGCTCCCAGTCAGGCATAGCCCTCAGTGCAATGATAATTCCTGGACCAAGGAACAAACAATATGCAGTGTACACCATCAAGCCCACCCTCTGGGAGTCTACAAACCTGTACCCAATCATGTCACCAACCCAATCAATATAAAATATCAGCCTCTCCATATATCATGAGTTCTCTTCATCACAGGACCTCCTTGACTGTCATGCAGTATTTGGGCCCAGAATGAGATTTATGGAAAGCATAAATAAATCAAGAAATCCCACCACAAAGAGAGCCTTGAAGCAATCCTCGTGTCAGCTATAAACAGTGAAAAGGTCTGACAACTCAAAGATGTCCAAATTTCCCTGACATGAAGAGGGTTCATTGACTTCACATGGGCATACCTCATGGTAGGCTCTGCTAAGTGAGGACCCAGGATGCTAAGTTGCTTGTCTTAGATTCAATGAGAATTTCTGTGCCATTGGAAAAAAAAGGCAGGCCCAAGCTTGGCCAGGGTCACATCACTAAATTTCTCCCTACCCCACGGGCAATTGGAATTTGCCCTTAGGCATTCCTGTACAGCATCCTAAAGGGGAGTCAAACCCTCACCATCTGTCAGGGCTGCAGGTGATCCTTGGCACTGCAGAATCATCCTCTTGTACCTACAGCAGTCTGCACAGTCCACAACCCCTTCACCCTCACCTGCAAACTTGGGGATTCCATTATTTTTTCAGACCACAGGGCAGACATTGGGTTAGAGCTGTGTTGCTTAGCAACCTGATGCCTCTTGTAAGGTAGCAGAGGGTCAGCATAATTTGCATATGCACATTCCAAGCACCTGCCAGAGTTCTATGCCACTTTGGAACCTGGGCTGACACAGTCTCATCCAAATGTTTGAGCCCCAGTGAGATTTCTTCCATGAGTTTTCTCAACTTGGGGTTTCCTGCTGTATATTGTACACACCAGGGTACAGGGATTCCTATTTGGAGTAATGGGAAAAACTCAGAAACCACTGGTGTATGTAGCTGTTTGTGCACACAAGAGAAGCCGCTATTTGAAAGTGGATAAGAAGGATGTGAATTCGTGTAACTGGAACTTCATGACAAGAGGGGGAAAAAGGAAACCTAGGACTGTGCAGCAATAAACAGTTCCCAAGGAAGGTACATGGACTGTATGAAGAGTACTGCTTATAATATTAGAAATATTTACTCAGATGCCTTGTAGGTAAACCATTAATGTAAACTTGTGCAATGTGGGAACAAAGAAGTTATTTCAGGTTCCTTGCATTCCTGATACTTTGCTTTGCTTTATTACATAATGTTGATTTTTGATACTTGTGTGTTTTTGTAGCAAATAAATATTAAAAATAAATTCAATAAAATGAAAGAAACAAAAATGAAACTTCTCATTTAAAAATATCATGATGAGGCACCATAATTTTATGCCAATACAGCATAAAACAGATAGCCTCAATTTCATCAGGAAGAACCTCTGAAATGAAATCCAATCTGAGGAATATTCTTTAAAAGGATGGTTCAGCAGTTTTCTAATATGTCCAGATGAAGGAAATAATTGAGATATATTCAGATGAAAGGGAAAAGATATACCTGAAAAAGAAATTCCACATCTGATATGAGACTTGACACTATTTTTGTTTTCTGCCTTTCTACATTTCTATCATTACTATTACTATTAACTTTTTGCTTGGACAATACAACAAGATTGGGTAATTGTTGAGGTGGGGTCCAGGCCCCTAGATGAGATATTGGTACTACAACCAGGTTAATTTAATGATTGTGGTAATATTCCTGTGAATAAGTAAAAGAATGTCTCTGTTCTTAAGTGAAATACTACAAGAATAATTAAAGAAACTGGAATTTTTTAAACATAAATTTAAAATTCTTACAGAAAACCTTATTACACATGGAATATAAGACAATGTTAAATTGGTGAAAATAAAAATAAAATAAAGACAGTTCACATATGTTGTTTTCCCTCCTCATGAATGCATAGGGTCAGGTCAGGGTGTGATTACACCAACCTGCTTTAATGGGATATGAGAAGAATGGTCACATTTGGTGTCACTTGGGCATAATCCTTTGGGCTTCAGCAAATTCAGAATTGAGACATTTGGGAAGTCTTCATCCTTTGCTAATAAACTTGCTTTCAGATCTGGAACAAAGTATGTGCCCTATTTGTGGTTAATATCTCCCAAGATCAGCACTATGTACAATGAGGACTTGGGGTGAGCATTCACAGTTACATGTGTATGATTCAAACTGACAGACCCAGTGTATGTTGGCCGTCAGGACAGGAATATCCCTCAGTGCAATGAGAATTACTGGACAAAGGAGCAAACAATATTCAGTGTACACTATCATGCCTGCCCTCTGGGAGTCTCCATCCCTGTACCCAATCATACCTCCAACCCACACAACAAAAAATGTGAACCTCTCCATGTATAATGTTTTCTCTTCATTACAGGACCACTTTGACTGCCATGTAGCATTTCAGCCCGGAATGAGATTTCTGGCAAGCATAAATAAAGCAAGAAATACCACCTGTAAGACAGTCATGAGCCAATCCTTATGTCTGCCGTAGATAGTGGACATATCAGACACTTCAAAGTTGTCAAAAATTCCCTGATATGAAGAGGGTTCATTGGCTTCACATGGGCATGCCTCATGGTAGGCTCTGCTGTGGGAGCACCCGGGATGCTAAGTTGCTTATCTTAAATTCAGTGGGAAATTCTCTGCCATTGGGAAGAAAAAGTCAAGCCCAAGCTTGGTGAGAGGCCCTTCATTAAAGTTCCCTCTACCCCACACACAATTGGAATGTGCACTTAGGCTTTCTTGTAGAGCTTCCTAAAGGGAGTCAAACCCCCACCATCCAAAGGGCCTGCAGGTGATCCTTGGCACTGCAGAATCATCCTCATGTACCTACAAAAATCTGCACTGGCCACAATCCCTCCACCATCACCAGCAAACTTGGGGATCCCATTATATTTTCAGACCACAGGGCAGACATTGGTATATAGCCCTGTTGCTTAACAAGATGATGCCTCTTGTGAGGTAGTGGAGGGTCAGTGTAATTTGCATATGTGCATTCCAAGCACCTGCCAGAATACTATGTAGCTTTGGAACCTGGGCTGACATTGTCTCAACCAAATATTTGAGCCACAGAGAGATTTCTTCCATGAGTTTTCTCAACTTGGGATTTCCTGCTGTATATTAGACACACCAGGGTACAGGAATTCCTATTTGGAGTAATGGGAAAAATTCGGAAACCACTGGTGTGGTATGTAGCTTCTTGTGCACACTAGGCTCAGCAGAGAAGCTATTTGAAAGTGGATATAGGGATGTGAGTTTGTGTAACTGAAACTTGATAAGAGGGGAAAATGAAACCTAGGACTGTGCAGCAATAAACAATTCCCCAAGGAAGGTATATGAGCTGTATAAAGAATAGTGCTTATAATATTAGAAATATTTAATCAGAACACTTGTAGGTAACCCATTAATCCAAACTTGTGCAATACAGGAACAAAGAAGTTATTTCTGGCTCCTTGCTTCCTTGATACATTGCTTTGCTTTATTATATAGTGGTGATTTTCTATATTTGTGTTTCTGTAGCTAATACATAATGTTTAAAATAAATTCAATAAAATGAAAGAAACAAAAATGAAACTTATTATTTAAAGAAAGAAACCTTGAGGGCAGCATAATTTTCTGTCAATACAGCCTAAAACTCATAAACTCAATTTCATCAGGAAGAACATCTGAAAAGAAATACAATTTGAGGAATATTCTTTGAATGTTGGTTCAGCAGTTTTCTAATATGTCCAGTAGAAGGAAAAAATTGAGATATATTTAAATGAAAGAGAATAAATATATCTGTAAAAGAAATGCCACATTTGATATGAGACTGGACACTATTTTTATTTTGTGGCTTTCTATATTTCTATCATTATTATTACTATTAACATTTTGCTTGGTCAATAGGACATGATCCAGTAATTGATCAGGTGGGGACCAGGCCCCTAGATGAGAAATTTTATTACAACCAGGTTAATTTAATGCCTGTGGTAGTGTTCCTGTGAATACATAAGAGACTCTTTCTGTTCTTAAGTGAAATACTACAAGAATACTTAAAGAAACTGACATTTTTTTAAAACATAAATTTATAATTCTTAAAGAAATCCCTACTATACAAGGATTATGGAACAATGTTAAATCACTGAAAAAAGAAATTAAATAAAGGCAGTTTACATGTGTTGGTTTCCATCCTCATGAAGGCTCAGGGTTAGATCAGGATGAGATTACCCTGACCTGCTTCAATGGGGTATGAGAAGAATGGTCACAGTCATTACCACTTGGGCCTACTCCCTTGGGCTTCAGCAAATTTAGGATTGGAAGATTCAGGGAAGACATCTTCCTTTGCTAACAAACTTGCTTTCAGATCTGGATCAATATACAGGAAACATTTGTGGTTAATCTCTCCCAAGAATAGCACCATGTAAAAGGGGTCTTTAGGTGGATGCACCGGTTTGAATGTATTGTGTCCCCCAAACACCATTATCTTTGATGTAATCTTATGTGGGGAGAAGTTATCAGTTTTGATTAAATTTCTTTCAGGGTTTATTTGGAGATGCACCCCACCCAACTGTTGGTGATAACTTTGATGAGATAATTTCCATGGAGGCATGGACCCACCCATTTAGGGTGGGCCTTGATCAGTGAAACCATATAAATGAGCTGATGGGCAGAGGCAACTCAGTACAGCTCTAAGTGACATTTTGAAGAGGAGCTACAGCCAAGAGGGACACTTTGAAGAAAGCACAGGAGCTGCAGATGAGAGACAGTTTGAAGATGGCCATTGAAAACAGGCTCCTGCTCCAGAGAAGCTGAGAGAGGACAAATACCCCAAGTGCAACTAAGAGTGACATTTTTGAGGAACTGCAGCCTAGAGTGGAACATTCTGGGAGAAAGCCATTTTGAAACCAGGACTTTGAGCAGATGCCAGCCACATGCCTTCCCAGCTAACAGAGGTTTTCTGGATGCCATTGGCCATACTCCAGTGAAGGTACCCAATTTTTGATGCATTACCTTGGACACTTTATGGCCTTAAGACTGTAACTGTGTAACCAAATAAACCCCCTTTTATAAAAGCCAATCCATCTCTGGTGTTTTGCATTCCAGCAGCATTAGCAAACTAGAACAGTGGACATTCACTGTAACGTGTATCTTTCTAACTGAAAGTGGCTGATTTTTTTTTTTTTTTTTTTTTTTGGCCCCAAGGACAGGATGTATCCGTCAGTGCAATGTTAATTCTTGGACCAATAAACAAACAATATTCAGTGTCCACCATCATGACAGCCCTCTGGGAGTCTCCATCCCTGTACCCAATCATGCCTCCATACCACTCAACAAAATATATCAGCCTCCCCATGTATCATGTGTTCTCTTCATCACAGGACCACCTTGACTGTCATGCAGTATTTGGGATCAGAATGAGATTTCTGGCAAGCATAATTAAAGCAAGAAATCCCACCACTTAGAGAGTCATGAACCAATCCTCATGTCAGCTATAAAATGTAGAAAGGTCAGAAACCTCAAAGTTGCCTAATTTCCATGACATAAATAGGGTTCATTGACTTCATGTGGGAATGACTCACGAAGGCTCTGCTAAGTGAGCACACAGAATGCTAAGCTGTTGTCTTAGATTTAGTGGAAGTTTCTATGCCATTGGGGAAAAAAAAAGGCAGGCCCAAGCTTGGCCAGGGACACTTCATTAATGCTCTCCCTACATGACACACAAATGGAATTTGACCTTAGGCATTCCTGTAGGACTTCTTCAAGGTAAAGTCTAACCCTCACCATCCATTGGTTCTGCAGGTGATCCTCAGGGCTGCAGAATTATCCTCATATACCTACAACAAACTGCACAGGCCAGAACACTTCCACCTTCAACTGCAAACTTGGGGATCCAATTATATTTTCAGACCACAGGGCAGCCATTGGGATAGAGCCCTGTTGCTTAGCAACCTGATGCTTATAGTGAGGTAGGATAGGGACTGCATAATTTGCCCATGCATATTCCAAGCTCACACCAGTATTCTATGCCACTTTGGAACCTGGGTTCCCACTGTCTCCTCCACAGTTTCAAGCCCCAATGAGATTTCTTCCATGAGTTTTCTTAACTTGGGATTTCCTGCTACATATAAGAAACACTAGGGTATAGTGATTCCTATTTGGAGTTGCAAAAGATTCAGAAACAGTTGTTGTGGTGTGTAGTTGCTTGTGAACACAAGGCTCAGCAGAGAATCTTCTATTTCAAAGTGGATATGAGTGATGTGAAGTTGTGTAACTGTAACTAGATGACAAGAGGGGAAATAGGAAACTGAGGGCTGTGCAGCAATAAACAATACCCCTAGGAAGATACGTAGACTATATGAAGTGTACTGTTTAAAATATTAGAAATCTAAACAGATGCCTTGAAGATAACCCATTAATGCAAACTTGTGCAATGGAAGAAGCAAAGAAGTTATTTCAGGTTACTTGCTTTCCTGAAACTTTGCTTTGCTTTTATAAAGTGGTGATTTTTGATACTTGTGTGTTGTTGTAGCTAACAGATATTGTTTAAAATAAATTCAATAAAATGAAAGAAACAAAAATGAAACTTCTCATTTTAAAAAAAATCAGCATGAGGGCACTGTAATTTTCTGCCAATACAGCTAAAACTCAGAAACACAATTTCATCAGGAAGAACCTCTGGAAGAACCACAATTTGAGGAATATTCTTTAAAAGGATGGTTCAGCAGTTTTCTAGTATGTCCACATGAAGGAAATAATTGAGATATATTCAAATGAAAGAGAGTAAATATTCCTGTAAAAGAAATGCCATGTTTGATATGAGACTGGACACAATTTTTGTTTTGTGTATTTCTAAATTTCTATCATTATTATTACTATTAACATTTTGATTGTTTGATAGGAACAGATTTGGTAATTGTTCTGATCAGGAGCAGACCCCTAGTTGAGATATTTGTACTATAGCCAGGTTAATTTAATGATTTTGGTTATATTCCTGTGAATATGTAAGAGAATATCTCCCATTCTTAAGTGAAATGCTACAGGAATAATTAAATAAACTGACATTTTTTAACAAAAACTTAAAATTCTTAAAGAAAACTTTATTATACAAGGAATTTGAAACAATTTTAAATCAGTGAGAAAAGAAGTTAAATATAGACAGTTCAGATATGTTGGTTTCTCTCCTCATGAAAACACAGGGTCAGATCAGGGTGAGATTACACTGATCTGCTTTCATGGGATATGAGAAGAATGTCAAAGTCAGTGCCACTTTGGCTTACTCCCTTTGGCTTCAGCAAAATTGAGAACAGAGGGTTCAGGGATTCTTCTTCCTTTGCTAATAAACTTGCTTTCAGACCTGGAAAAAAATATGTACCATATTTATGGTTAATCTCTCTGAAGACCAGTACCATGTAAAAGGGAGCCTTGGGTGGGTACTCACAGTTACATGTGTATCATTCTAACTAACAGAGCTGGGGATTGTTGGCCCCCAGGGCATGGATATACCTCAGGGCAATGAAAATTCCAGGACCAAAGAACAAACAATATTTGGCATACACCATCATGGCTTCCCTCAGGGTTTCTCCATCCCTGTACACAATCATGCCTCCAACCCACTCAACAAAAAAGTCAGCATTTCCACATATCATGTGTTCTCTTCATCACAAGACCACCTTGAATGTCATGTAGCATTTGAGCCAAGAATGAGATTTCTAGCAAGAATAAATAAAGCAAGAAATCCCACCACTAAGACAGCCATGAATTAACCCTCATGTCACCTCTAAAGAGTGAACAGGTCAGACCCCTCAAATTGTCCAAATTTCCCTGACATAAAGTGGTTCTTTGACTTCACATGTGCATGCCTCATGTTAGGGTATGCTAAATGAGCACCCAGAATGCTAAACTGCTTCTCTTAGATTCAGTGGGAATCATAAACAAATATAGAACAAGAAATCTCACCAATAAGACAGCCATGAACCAATCCTCTGTCAGGTAAAAGCAGTGGTCTGGTCAGACTCCTCAAAGATTTCCATATTTCTCTGACATAAACTGGGTTCATTGACTTCACATGGTCATGCCTCATGGTAGGCTTTGCTAAGTGAGCACTCAGTATGCTTAGCTGCTTGTCTAAGATTTCCCAGTAAATTCTGTGCCATTGGAAAATAAAAGGCAGGCCCAAACTTGGCCAGGGGCACTTCATTGAAGTTACCCCTACTACATACCCAATTGGAATCAGCCCTTGGGCATTCCTGTAGAGCTTCTTCCATGGAGAGGCAAACACTCACTCTCCATTGGGGCTGCATGTGATCTCTGGGGCTACAGAATCATCCTCATATACCTACAACAAACTGCACAGGCCACAACACCTCCATAATCACCTGTGCACTTTGGGATTCCATTATATTTTTAGACCACCAGGCAGCCATTTGGATAGAGCCCTGTTGATTAGCAACTTGATGCCTTTTGTGAGGTAGGACAGGGTCAGTGTAATTTGCACATGCTCATTCCAAGCACAGGCCATAATTCTTTGCCACTTTGGAACCTGGGCTGGCACATTCTCATCCATAGGTTCAAGCCCCAGTGAGATTCCTCCATGAATTTTCTCCACTTGGGATTTTCTGCTGTATATTAGAAACACCAGGGTAGAGGGATTCCTATTTGGAGTAATTAGAAAGATTCAGAAACAATTGGTGTGGTGTGTAGCTGCTTGTGCACACAAGGCTCAGCAGAGAAGCCTCTATTTGAAAGTGGATATGAGGGATGTGAAGTCGTGTATCTGGAACTTGATGACAACAGGGGGGAAAAGGAAACCTAGGGTTGTGCAGCAGTGAATAATACCCCAAGGAAGATTCATGGCCTGTATGAAGAGTACTGTTTATAATAATAGAAGTATTTAATCAGATGACTTGAAGATAACCCATTAATGCAAACTTGTGCAATGAAGGAAGCAAAGAAGTGAATTCAGGTTACTTGCTTTCCTGAAACTTTGCTTTGCTTTATTATAAAGTGGTGATTTTTGATACTTGTGTGTTGTTGTAGCTAATAGCTAATGTTTAAAGTAAATTCAATAAAATGAAAGAAACTGAAATGAAGCATATCTTTAAAATAAAACACCATGAGGTCACCATAATTTTCTGCCAATATAGCCTAAACTCATAAAGTTAATTTCATCCGGAAGAACTTCTGAAAAGAAACACAGTTTGAGAAATATTCTTTAAAAGGATGTTTCAGCAGTTTTCTAATATGTCTAGATGAAATAAATAACTGAGACATATTCAGATGAAAGAGAATAAATACACATGTAAAAGATGACACATTTGATATGAGACTGGACACTTTTTGTTTTGTGGCTTTCCACATTTCTATCATTATTATTATGATTAATATTTTGCTTGGTCAATAGGACATGTTTGGCTAATTGTTCAGGTGAAGGCCTGGCCCCTAGATGAGTTATATGTACTACAAACAGGTTAATTAAATGATTGTGGCAATATTCCTGTGAATATGTAAGAGAATGTCTCTGTCCTTAAATGAAATACTACAAGAATAATTAAAGTATCTCACATTTTTTGTAAGTATAAATTTAAAATTCTTAATGAAAATTGTATTTTTCAAGGAATATTAAACAATTTTAAATTGGTGAAAAAAGAAATAAAATAAAGACAGTATGCATGTGTTGGTTTCCCTCCTCATGAATGCAAAGGGCCATATCAGGGTGGGTTTACACAGACCTGCTTTAATGGGATATGAGAGGAAGGGTCACAGTCATACCACTTGGGTCTACACCCATGGGCTTCAGTAAATTTAGGAATGGAGATGGCAGGAAATTCTTCTTCCTTTACCAATGAACTTGCTTTCAGATCTGTAACAAAATATGTGCCACATTTGTGGTTAATCTCTCCCAAGACCCATACTATGTAAAAGGGTGATTTGGGGTTGTCATTCACAGTTACATGTGTATCATTTTAACTGACAGAGCCAGGGTATGTTGGCCCCCACATCAGGATATCCCTCAGTGTAATGATAATTCCTGGACAAAGGAACAAACAATATTAAGTAAAAAGGAACATGCCTGCCTTCTGGGAGTGTCAATCCCTATACTAAATGATGCCTGCAACCCAGTCAACAAAAACCATCAGCCTCTCCACATGTCATGTGTTCTTATCATCACAGGAAACTTGGACTGTCATGCAGTGTTTGGACCAAGAATGAGATTTCTGGCAAGCATAAAGAAAGAAAGAAATCCCACCACTGAGGCAGCCATAAACCAATCCCCATGTTGTCTATAAACAGTGGACAGGTCAGACCCTGCAAAGTTGTCCAAATTTCCCTGGCATAAAGTGGGTTCATTGACTTCACATGGGCCTGCCTCATGGTAGGTGCTACTAAGTGAGCACCCAGAATGCTAAGCTGCTTGTCTTAGATTCAGCAGGAATTTCTGTGTCATTGGAAAAAAAGGCAGGCCCAAGCTTGGCCAGAGACACTTCATTAAAGTTCCCCTACACCAAACCCTACTGGTATTTGCTCTTGGGCATTCCTGTAGAGCTTTCTCAGGGAGAGTCAACCCCTCACCATCCATCAGGGCTTCAGGTGATTCTTGGGGTTGCAGAATCATCCTCATATACCTGCAAAAAAACTGCACAGGCCACAACTCCACCATCACATGCACACTTGGGAATCCCATTTTATTTTCAGACCACAGGGCAGCCATTGGGATAAAGCCCAGTTGCTAAGCAACCTGATGCCTATTGTGAGGTAGGAAAGGGTCAGCATAACTTGCATATGTGCATTCCAAGCAGCCAACAGGTTTCTATGCCTCTTTGTTACCTGAGCTCACACTGTCTCCTTCACATGTTTGAGCCTCAGTGAGATTTCTTCCATGAGTTTTCTCAACTTGGGATTTCCTGCTGAATATTAGACACATCAGGGTCCAGGGATTCCTATTTGGAGTAATGGGAAAGATTCCAAAACTGTTGCTATGGTGTTAGGTCCTTGTGCACACAAGGCTCAGCAGAGAAGCCTCTATTTGAAAGTGAATATGGGGGATGTGAAGTCATGTAACTGGAACCTGATGACTAGAGGGAGGAAAAGGAAACCTAGGACTGTGCAGCAATAAAAATACACCTAGGAAGATATATGGACTGTATGAAGACTACTGTTTATAATATTAGAAATCTTTAATCAGATGCCTTGAAATAACCCATTAATGCAAATTTGTGCAATGAAGGAAGCAAAGAAATTATTTCAGGTTACTTGCCTTCCTGAAACTTTGCTTGGCTTTATTATAAAGTGGTGATTTTTGATACTTGTGTGTTTTTGTAGCTAATAGATACTGCTTAAAATAAATTCAATAAAATGAAAGAAACAAAAATGAAACTTCTCATTTAAAAAAGATCACCATGAGGGCCCCATAATTTTCTGCCAGTACAGCCTAAAACTTGTAAAGTCAATTTCATCAGGAAGAACATCTGAAAAGAAACATTTTGAGGAATATTCTTTAAAAGCATGTTTCACCAGTTTTCTAGTATGTCCAGATGAAGGAAATTGAGATATACTCAAACGAAAGAGAGTAAATATTACTGTAAAAGAAATGCCATGTTTGGCATGAGACTGGAAACTATTTTTTTGTGGCTTTCCACATTTCTATCATTATTATTACTATGAACATTTGGATTGGATGATAGGACATGATTGGGTAATTGTTTAGGTGGGGACCAGTCCCATAGATGAGATATTTGTAGTACAATCAGGTTAATTTAATTATTGTGGTAATATTCCTGTGAAAACTTAAGAGTGTCTCTGTTCTTAAGTGACATACTTCAAGAATAATTAAAGAAATTGACATTATTTTAAACATACATATCAGTTCTTAAAGAAAAACTTATACAAGGAATATCAAACATTGTTAAATTGGTGAAAATAGAAGTAAAATAAAGACAGTTCACATGTGTTGCTTTCCCTCTTCATGAAGGCACAGGGTCAGATCATGGTGAGGTTACACTGACTTGCTTTAATGGGATATGAGAAGAATAGTCACAGTCAGTGCCACTTGGGCCTACACTCATGGGCTTCAGCAAATTTGGGAATGGAGATGTTAGGGAGGTTTCCTAACATTGTAATGTAATGTTGTAACATAATGATCCTAACATCATAATGTAATGATCTTAACATAATGATCATAGTAATATTCCTGTGAATACATAAGAGAATGTCTCTGTTCTTAAGTGAAACACTACAAGAATAATTAAAGAATGTGACTTTTCTATAAACATAAATTTACAATTCTTAAGAAAACCTTATTATACAAGGAATATGAAACAATGTTAAATCAGTGAAAAAAGAATTTAAATAAGGAAGTTCACATGTGTCGTTATACCTCATCATGAAGGCACAGGGGCAGAACAGGGTAAGATTACACTGAATTGCTTTAATGGGATATGAGAAGAATGGTCACAGTCAGGGCCACTTGGGCCTACTCCCTTGGACTTCATCAAATTCAGCAAGGGAGAGGTCTGGGAAGTCTTTTTCCTTTGCTAATAAACTTGCTTTCAGATCTGGAACAAGATATGTGCCACATTTCTGGTTAATCTCTTCCAAGTCCAACAGCTTGTAAAAGGGTGACTTGGGGTGGGCCTTCACAGTTACATGTGAGTCATTCTAAATGACAGCCATGGTATGTTGGCCCCAGGACTGGGATATCCCTCAGGGCAAAGATAATTCCTGGACCAAGGAACAAATGAAATTCAGTGTGCATCATCATGCCTACCATCTGAGGGTCTCCATCCCTGTACCCAATCATGCCTCCAACCCACTCAACAAAAATATGTCAGCCTCTCCATCTGTCATGATGTGCCTTCATCACAGGACCACCTTGACTGTCATGCACCATTTGGGCCCAGAATGTGATTTCTGGTAAGCACAAATAAAGCAAGAATTCCCATCACTAGGACACCCATGAACCAATCCTCAAGTCAGCTATTAAAAGTGAAGAAGTCAGACACCTCAAAGATGTCCAAATAGCTCTGACATAAAGTGGGTTCATTGACTTCACATGGACATGTCTCATGATAATCTCTGCTAAGTGAGCACCTGGAATACTATGCTGATTTTCTTAGATTCATTGGGAATTTCTGTGCCATTGGAAAAAAAAGACAGGCCCAAGCTTGTCCATGGGCACTTCATTTATGTTCCCCCTACCACACACCCAAATGGAATTTGCACTTGGGCATTCCTTTAGGGCTTACTCCAGGGAGAGTCAAAACCTCACCATGCAATGGGGCTGAAGGTGATAATCAGGGTGGCAAAAAAAAAATCCTCATATACCCATAACAAACTGCACAGGCCACAACACCTCCACCTTCACCTGCACACTTGTGTATACCACCATATTTTCACACCACAGGGCTTCCATTGGGATAGAGCCCTGTTGCTTAGCAACCTAATGCCAATTTTGATGTAGGAGAGGGTGATCATAATTTGCATATGTACTTTCCAACCCCTCACCTGAATTCAATGCTACTTCCCAACCTGGGCTAGCATAGTCTCCTCCACAGGTTTGAGCCCCAGTGAAATTTATTCCCAGAGGTTTCTTTACCTTGGATTTCCTGGAGTATATTAGTCACACCAGGGTACAGGGATTCCTATTTGAATTAATGGGAAAGATTAAGAAATTTTTGGTCTGGTCTGTAGCTGCTCGTGCACACAAAGCTCAGCACGGAAGCCTCTATTTGAAAGTGGTTATGAGGGATGTGAAGTCATGTAACTGTAACTAGATGAAAAGAGGGACAAAAAGGAAACTGAGTACTGTGCAACAATAAATAATACCCCAAGGAAGATACATGGACTATATCCAGAGGCCTGTTTATAATATTAGAAATCTTCAATCAGGTGTCAGGGATTGATTTAGGTGATGAATGTACAACTATGTAATGGTACTGTAAACAATCGAAAGTACAATTTGTTTTGTATGACTGCGTGGTATGTGAATATATCTCAATAAAATGATGATTTAAAAAAAAAAAAAAAAAAAAAAAAAAAAAAGAAATCTTCAATCAAATGTCTTGGATTCAACCAATTAATGAAAACTTGTGCAATACATGAAGCAAAGAAGTTATTTCAGGTTTCTTGGTTTCCTGACAGTTTGCTTTGCTTTATTATACAGTGGTGATTTTAGATACTTGTGTGTTGTTGTACATTATAGATAATGCTTAAAATGAGTCCAGTACAATGAAAGAAAAGAATTAAACTTCTCATTTATAAAGGAATCAGTATAAGGACAAAATAATTTTCTGCCAATACAGCCTAAAGTTCATGAACTCAAATTCATGAGGAAGACCCTCTGGAAAGCAACACAATTTGAGGAAAATTCCTTAAAATGATGGTTCTTCAGTTTTCTAATATGTCTAGATGAAGGAAATAATTGAGATATATCCAGATGAAAGAGATTATATATACCTGTAAAAGAATTGCCACATTTGATATGAGACCAGACACTAGTTTTGTTTTTTGCCTTTCTGCATTTCTATCAATATTATTAATATTAACATTTTGCTTGGTTGATAGGACATGATTGGGAAATGTTCAGGTTGGGATAAGGCCCCTAGATGAGATATTTGTACTACAATCAGGTTAATTTGATAACTGTGGTAATATTCCTGTGCATATGTATGAGAATGTTTCTGTTCTTAAGTGAAATACTATAGGAATAATTAAAGAAACTGACAGTTTTTAAAACATAAATTTAAAATTGTTAAAGAAAACCTTATATAGGGAATATGAAACAATGTTAAATCAGTGAGAAAAGAAATTAAATTAAGACAGTTCACCTGTGTTGATTTCCCTCCTCATGAAGGCACAGGGTTGGATCAGCATGAGATTACACTGTCCTGTTTTCTTGGGATATGAGAAGAATTGTCAGTGCCACATAGGCGTAGTCCTTTGGGCTTCAGTAAATTTGGGAATGGAGGGTTCAGGGAAGTCTTCTTCATTGCTAATAAACTTGCTTTCAGATCTGGAACAAAATAAGTACCTAATTTTTGGTTAATCTCTCCAAAGTCCAGCACCATGTAAAAGGGGGACTTGGGGATGACATTCACAGTTACATGTGTATCATTCTAACTGACAGAGCCAGGGAATTTTTGCTCCCAGGACAGGGATATCACTAAGTGCAGTGATAATTCCTGGTCCAAGGAACAAACAATATTCAGTGTACACAATCAGGTCTGTCCTCTAGGAGTTTCAATACCTGTCTGAAAACATGCCTCCAAACCACTCAACACAAAAATTAACAGCCACTGCACATATCATGTGTTCTTTCATCACAGGACCACCTTGACTGTCACTCAGCATTTAGGCACAGAATGAGATTTCTGGCAAGCATAGATAGACCAAGAAATCCCACCAGAAAGACAGCCATGAGCCAATCCTCATGTCTGCTATAAACAGTGGACAGGGCAGACACCTCAAAGTTGTCCAAATTTCCCTAAAGTGGGTTAATTGAGTGCATATGGGCATGTTAAATGTTAAGTTCTGCTAAGAGAGCAACCATTATGATATGTTATTTGTTTTAGATCCAGTAGTAATTTCTGTGCCATTGGAAAAAAAAATAGGCATGGCCAGGCTTGGCCATGGCACTTCATTGTAGTTTCCCCTTCCCAAAACCCAATTGGAATTTGTCATTGGACATTCCTGTATAGCTTCCTCCAGGGAGAGTCAAAACTTCACCATCCATTGGTGCTGCAGGTGAACCTCAGGGCTGCAGAGTCTTCGTCATATACCTACAACAATCTGCACAGGCCACAACACCTCCACAATCTCCTGCACACTTGGGATCCCATTATATTTTCAGACCACAGGGCAGACATTGGGGTAGAGCCCTGTTGCTTAGCTACCTGATGCCTATTATGAGGGAGGAGAGGGTCAGCATAATTTGCATATGTGCATTTCAAGCACTGACCAGAATTTTATTCTGCTTTGGAACTTGGGCTGACATTGTCTCCTTCACAGGTATGAGCCCCAGAGGGATTTCTTCCCTGAGGTTTCTTAACTTGGGATTTCCTGCTGTATAATAGGCACACCAGGGTATGGGGATTCATATTTGGTGTAATGTGAAATATTCTGAAACACGTGGTGTGCTTTTTACTGCTTGTGCACACAAGGCTCAGTAGAGAAGCCTCTATTTGAAAGTGGATATGAGGGATGTGAAGTTGTGTAACTGGAACCAGATGACAAGATGGGGAAAAAGGAAACCTAGAACTGTGCAGCAATAAACAATACTCCAAGGAAGATACATCCTCTGTATGAAGAGTACTGTTTATAATATCAGAAATCTTTAATCAAATGCCTTGAAGATAACCCATTAATGCAAATCTGTGCAATGTGGGAAGCAAAGAAGTTATTTCATGTTACCTGCTTTCCTGAAACTTTGCTTTGCTTCATTGTAAAGTGGTGATTTTTGATACTTGTGTGTTATTGTAGCTCATAGATAGTGTTTGAAATGAATTTAATACAATGAAAGAAACAAAAATTACTTTTCTGTTTTAAAAGGTAATCACCATGAGTGCACAATAATTTTCTGCCAATACAGCCTAGAGTTCATGAACTCAATTTCACCAGGAATAACCTCTGAAAAGAAACACAAATTGAGGAATATTCTTTAAAAGAATGGTTCAGCAGTTTTCTAACATGTCCAGATGAAGGAAATAATTGAGATATGAGAGTGGACACTATTTTTGTTTTGCGCCTTTCTAAATTTCTGTCATTATTATTACTAATAACTTTTTGCTCTGTTGATAGGACATGTTTGGGTCATTATTGAGGTGAGGAGCAGGCCCCTAGATGAGATATTTCTACTACCACCAGGTAAATTTAATGATTTTGGTAGTGTTCTCATGAATACGTAAGAGAATGTTTCTGTCCTTAAATGAAATACTACAAGATTAATTAAAGAAACTGACATTTCTTTTAAATTTTATTTTGAAATAAATTCAAATTTACAGGAACAGTTGCAAACAATACAAACACCATACTCAGCATATCATGAACCCCCTCCCTGATACCCTGATCCATCAACTTTAACATGCTTTCACACCACCATTTTTTCTTTCCCTCCCTCCCTCCCTCTCTCCCTATCATTCAACATCTATTGCTCTGTCTTCTGAACATATGAGAGCAAGCTTCACACATCCTTTAACAAACACTGTAATTCACATATGCAATTCCCATGAACAAGATCGTTCTTTTATGCAATCCCATTAAGCACAGCTAAGAACTTGAAGAAATTCAACAATTATAGGAAACTTACATTCTACATTTCCTATTTTTTCTTAGTCCCAACTGTATCCCTTTGAGCCTCCTGTCCTCCCACCTCAGATCCCTTCCAAGATAATCCTTGGCTTTCAGTTGTCATCTATTTAGACTTTCTTTTTCTTTTCAATTGTGGAAACATATATGAAGCCTTAAACTTCTTATTCACCCCCTCTCTAACATCCCATGAGTCAGATTAATCAGATTTAGAATGTTGTAATGCTATCACCTTCCCACCATCCATTACTAGAAATTTCCCTTCACCTCAAACAGCAACCCTGCACTCATTACTTAACTCCCCACTGCCCCTTACCCCACTTCTCATAACCCATACTCTACTTTTCATCCCTATCATCATATTCTCTAATAATTTCTTTATGTTTACTGTGGGGCTTAAATTTAACCTCTAAAATCCATAACAGTCTTGGTTTTCTTTGATACCAATGTAACTTCAAGAGGACCCATAAACTATGTTCCTATACTCCTCCATTCCCCTGCCTTTATATAGTTCTTGTCAAAAATTACATATTTTACATTGAGTCCAAAACCACTGAATTGTCATTAGAGTTTATATATTTTATATCCTGTATGAAGTAAATAGTGGAATTACAAATCAAATATTATTGACTTCTGTTTGTATTCCATTGTGGTCAAAGAATGTGCTTTGAATATGTTCAATTGTAGTTTTTTAAATTCATTGATGCTTGTTTTATGTCCCAGTGTATGGTCTATTCTGGAGAAAGATCCGTGATCACTACAGAAAAATGTGTGTCCTGGTGATTTGGGATATAAGGTTCTATATATGTCTGTTAAAATTCTCAATATCTCTCTCTCCTTTATTTGTTTCTCTGTTGGTTGTGCTCCATTTAGTATCTTAAATAGAACAGGTCTTTTATTGGCAAAATCTCTCAGCATTTGTTTGCCTGTGAGAAATTCAAGCTCTCCCTCAAATTTTAAGGGGAGTTTTTCTGGATAAAGTATTCTTGTTTGGAAATTTTTCTCTCTCAGAATTTTAAATATGTCATGCCACTGCTTTCTCACCTCCATGTTGGCCACTGACTAGTCACTACTTAGTCTTATGTTGTTTCCTTTGTATGTGTGAATCACTTTTCTATTGCTGCTTTCAGAACTTGCTCCTTCTCTTCAGTATTTGACAGTCTGATCAGAATATATCCTGGAGTGGGTTTATTTGGATTTATTCTATTTGGAGTTCACTTGGCATTTATGCTTTGTGTATTTATATTGTGTAGAAGGTTTGGGAAGCTTTCCCCCAAAATTTCTTTGAATACTCTTTCCAGAACTTTTCCCTTCTCTTCCCCTTCTGGGACACCAATGAATCTTAAATTTGGATGTTTTATTTTATCTATCATATCCCTGAGATCCATTTTGGTTGTTTTTTTGATATTTTTCTCATTTCTTTCTTTTGTTCTTTCATTTTCTGTTCTGTGGACTTCTAGGGCACTGAGTCATTGTTCAACTTCCTCTAATCTTGTATTATGAGTATCCAGTCTTTTTAATTTGGCCAACAGCTTCTTTTATGTCAACAATATCTTCTTTTATATTTACTCTTGCAATTTCTTCTTTACACCCTTCTAGGGTTTTCTTTATGTCCCTTATATCCTGTGCCATGTTCTTCTTGATGTCCTTTATATCCTGTGCCATGCTCTCATTATTTGACTGTAGTTCTTTGATTAATTGTGCCAAGTACTGTGTCTGTTATGATCATTTGATTTGGGTGTTTGGGATTGGGTTCTCCATATCATCTGGTTTTATCAAATGCTTTAAGATTTTCTGTTGTTTTTGGCCTCTTGGCATTTGCTTTGCTTTATAGGTTTCTTTCTAGTTATAAAAAATACCAGTCTAAATTTTCAGATCTATAACTTGGTGGTGTACATTTTAACTAACCAGCAGATGGCTTCTTCATGTCACCTACTCCCCTCAAGTCAGTTCTCTTCAAATTTGTCTTTGTGGTGTGTGGGGAAATGATTCTTGTGGGGTTCAATGATGCACTCAGTTTGGGTGTGTTGTTGGTGCTGTCCACCCTGAATGTAGGGCATGTGTCTGGGTGGTAAGGGTGGCAGGGCAGCTTTAATATTCAAACCTCCCAGGTGTTCACAGAGATTCAAGGCTGTTGCAAGAGTCTAAGCATTTATTTCAGTCTTGTCACAGATATTCTCCCCCACTGATCCACAACTCTCTGGGTCAGTGGGGGAGAGTTGATGTAGGGTCCCTGGGTTTTCTGAGCAGACTCCACTTCTCAGCTGTGATATTCCAGGACCTCTGCTGAGGGAAGGCTGTGCTGCATCACAAGTGCATGCCTTCCCTCAAGGGAAGCTCTGGGCCACTGGGTTGTGCAGGGGCACTCACAGCCTGATGCAAAAATGGCTGAACTGGGCAACCCAACCCCACCCTTTTTGCACAGCTCTGACTTCCCAGCTCTGGGACAACTAGCTGTGGGTGCACCCAAGAGTGGTGTGCATGGCTGATATTGTGGCATGTGTGCAGTGCTGTGGGATCCCATCAGACTGAGTTTCCTGGCACAGCTCTGGGCTGTGGGTCTATCCCCAGGCATGAGTGTCACAAGGATTCTGGGAATCCAGCTGCAAGGGGCACAGTTTCTTTCTCCTTTCAGCTCTCCCCTCTGTCCTTCCTGTCCCAGGACAATCAGCAGCAGGTGTGGGAAGGGCTATCTTCCATGACAGACATTGAGGCATTGGCTACAGCCCACTCTGGCAGTGCTTCACTGTGCAGTTTTCATTGCCATATCTGCAGCCATTCAAGGTTTTTTTTTTTTTTTTTAAAAAAAAGAACTAGTCCATCTCCAAAATGCCAAACCACAGTTTCCCCACACCACAGCATTTTCACTGGACTTTCAGCAAGCCTACTCACACATTTCAGAATGCAGAATCACAGTTTCAACAAGTGCATGGTCCCTGTGGTTTTAGCAGACCTTGCCCAGCTGGTGCATCACTAAGCATGGTGTTCTCAGTCACTTTCTTGTTTTTATCTAATATTTTCCATAAAGATGTTTTTTTTTTTTGCCCTGTCTCACCTAGCCACCATCTATGTTCTTTCCTGAGTTGTATTCATTTAAAGGATGTTTCAGCAGTTTTCAAATACATCCAGATGAAGGAAAAAATGAGATATATTCAGATGAAAGAGAATAAATATACCTGTAAAAGAAATGCCACATTTGATATGAGACTGGACACTATTTTTGTTCCTTTCTGCATTTCTATCATTATTATTACTATCAACATTTTCCTTGGTTGATAGGACACAATTGGATAATTTCTGAGGTGGGGACTAGGCCTCTAGATGAGATAATTGTACTACAACCAGGTAAAACTAATGATTTTGGTAATTTTCTTGTTAATACATGAGAGAATTTCTCTGTTCTTAAGGGAAATACTACAAGAATAATTAAGGAATAAATAAAGAAATTGACATTTTTAAAACACAAATTTATAAATGTTAAAGAAAACCTTATAGAAGGAATATGAAACATTGTTAAATTGGTGAAAAAAGAAATTAAATAAAGACAGTTCACATGTGTTTGTTTCCCTTCACATGAAGGTACAGGGGCAGATCAAGGTGAGATTACACTGACCTACTTTCATGGGATATAAGAAGAATGGTGACTCTCAGTGCCACTTGGATCTACTCCCTTGGGCTTCAGCAAATTCAGGAATGGAGAGGTCAGGGAAGTCTTCTTCCTTTGCTAACAAATATGTTTTCAAATCATGAAGAAAATATGTACCACATTTCTGGTTAATCTCTTCTAAGTCAAGCACCAGGTTAAAGTGGGAATTGGGGTGGGCATTCACACTTACATGTGTATCAGTCTAACTGACAGACCCAGGATATGTTGGCTCCTAGGAAAGAGATATCCCAAAGGGCAATGAGAATTCCTGGACCAAGGAACAGTATGTATTCAGTGTACACAGTCATGCCTGCCTTTGGATAGTCTCCATTCCTGTCTCCAGTCATGCCTCCAACCCACTCAACACAAAAAATATCAGCCTCACCACATATCATGTGTTCTCTTCATCACTGTACAACCTTGATTTTCACTCAGCATTTAGGCCCAGAATGAGATTTCTGACAAGCATAAATTGAGTAAGAAATCCCACCACTAAGACAGCCATGAGAAAATCCTTATGTCAGCTATTAACAGTGGACAGGGCAGATACCTCAAAAAGACACCTCAAAGTTGTCCAAATTTCCCTTAATTAAAGTGGGTTCTTTGACTGCACAATGGCAGTCTTCATGGTAGGCTCTGCTAAGTGAGCATCCAGGATTCTAAGATGTTTTCTTGGATCCAGCAGTAATTTCTGTGCCATTGGAAAAGAAAGCAGGACCAAGCTTGTCCAGGGGCACTTCATTACATTTCCTCCTACCCCAGAACCAGTTGGAATTTGCCCTTGGGCATTGCTGTCGAGCTTACTCCAGAGAGAGTGAAATCTTCACCATTCATCAGTGCCTCAGGAGATTTTTGGGGCTACAGAATAATCATCATATACCTACAACAAAGTGCACAGGCCACAACACCTCCACCATCAATGGCACACTAGGGGATCCAATTATATTTTCAGACCACAGCACAGCCATTGGAATAGAGCCCTGTTGCTCAGCAACCTGATGCCTATTGTGTGGTAGGAGAGGGTCAGTATAATTTGCATATGCTCATTCCAAGCCCCTGCCAGAATTCTATACCACTTTGGAACCTGGGCTGACACTGTCTCCTCCAAAGCCTCAAGCCCAAGTGTGAGTTCTTAAATGAGTTTTCTTAACTTGGGGTTTCCTGTGGTATACTTGACACACCATGGTACAGGGAGTCCTATTTGGAGTAAAGGGAAATATTCAGAAAGAGTTGGTGTGGTGTGTAGCTGCTGTGCACACAAGGGTCATAAGAGAATCCTCTATTTGAAAATGGCTATGAGGGATGTGAAGTCATGTTGCTGGAACTAGATGACAAGAGGGGGAAAAAGGAAACCTAGGACTGTGCAGCAATAAACAATACCCCAAGAAAGATACATGGACCCTATGAAGAATACTGCATATATAATTAGAAATCTTTAATCAAATGCCTTGAGGATAATCCATTAATTCAAACAAGTGAAATGTCAGAAGAAAAGAAGTTATTTCAAGTTACTTGGTTTCCTGAAACTTTGATTTGCTTTTTTATAAAGTGCTGATTTTTGATACTTGTGTGTTGTAGCTTGTAGAAAATGTTTAAAATGAATTCAATAAAGTGAAAGAAGCAATAATTAAATCTATTGCTAAAAAGCAAATCACCATGAGAGCACTATAATTTTCTGCCAATACAGGCAAAAATTCATAAACACAATTTCATCAGGAAGAAAATCTGAAAAGAAACACAATTTGAGTAATATACTTTAAAAGGGTGGTTCAGCAGTTTTCAAATATGTCCAGATGAAGGAAATAATTGAGACACATTCAGATGAAAGAGAATAAATATACCTGAAAAAGAAATGACACATTTGATATGAGGCTAGACTGTATTTATGTTGTGTGGCTTTCTACATTTCTATCATTATTATTACATTAACATTTTGCTTGGGTGATAGGACATGATTGGGTAATTGTTCTGTTGGGGTCCAGGCCCCTAAATGAAATATTTGTATTACAAACAGGTTAATTTAATGATTCTGGGAAAATTCCAGTGAATATGTAAAAGAATGTCTCTATTCTTAAGTGAATTACCAAAGGAATAATTAAAGAAACTGACATTTTATAAACCTAAATTTAAAATTCTTAAAGAAAACCTTATTATACAAGGAATATGAGACAATGTTAAATCAGTGAAAAAAGAAATTATATAAACACAGTTCACATGTGTTCGTTTCCCTTCTCATGAAAACACAGGGTCAGATCAGGGTGAGGTTAAACTGACCTGCTTTCATGGGATATAAGAAGAATGGTCACAGACAATACCACTTGGACCTACTCCCTCAGGATTCAGCAAATTTGGGAAAGGAGAGGTTGGGGAAGTCTTCTTCCTTTGCTAATAATCTTGCTTTCAGATTGGAACAAAATATGTGATACATTTGTGGTTAATCTCACCCAAGTCCAGCACCATGTAAAAGGGGGACATTGGGTGGGCATTCACAGTTACATGTGTATCAGTCTAACTGCCATAGCCAGGGTATGTTGGCGCCCAGGACAGGGAAATACCTCAGTGTAATGATAATTCCTGGACTAAGGAAGAAAAAATATTCAGTGTACACCATCATGCCTGCCCTCTGAGAGTATCCATCCCTGTATCCAATCATGCCTCCAACCCACTTAACAAAAATATATCAGCCTCTGCATGTATCATGTGTTCTCTTCATCACAGGAATACCTTAACTGTCACGCAGAATTTAGTCAAGAATGAGATTCCTGGCAAGCATAAATAAAGCAAGAAATACCACCATTAGGACAGCCATGAGCCAATACTCATGTCAGTATTAACAGCAGACAGGTCAGACACCTCAAAGTTGTCCAAATTTCCCTGACTTAAAGTGGGTTCATTGACTGAACATGGGCATGTCTCATGGTAGTCTCTGCTAAATGATCACCTGGTATTCTAAGCTCCTTGTTTTAGACACAGTGATAATTTCTGTGTCTTAGAAAAAAAGGCAGGCCCAAGCTTGGCCAGGGGCACTTCATTAAGTTATCACCTACCCACACCCAAGCGGAATTTCCCCTTGAGCATTCTAGTAGAGATTCCTCCTGGAAGAGTCAAACCCTCACCATACAACATGTCTGCAAATGATCCTCTGGGCTGTAGAATAATACACATAAATCTTCAACAACTGCACAGGCCACAACATCTCCACCATTACTTGCACAGTTTGGGATCACATTATATTTTCAGACCACAGGGCACCCATTAGAATAGAGACATGTTGCTTAGCAACCTGATGCCTTTTGTGAGGTAGGAGAGGGTCAGCATAATTTGCATATGCACATTTGACGCACCTGCCAGAATTCTATTCCACTTTGGAACCTGGGCTGACACTGTCTCCTCCACAGGTTCAAGCCCCAGTAAGATTTCTTCCTTGAGTTTTCTTAACTTGGGATTTCCTGTTGTATATTATAAACACCAGGGAACAGGGATTCCTATTTGGAGAAATTGGAAAGATTCAGAGACAGTTGGTGTGGTTGGTAGCTGCTTGTGCACACAAGTCTCTGCAGAGAATCCTATATTTGAAAGTGGATATGAAGGATATGAAGGTGTGTAGCTGCAACTAGATGACAAGAGGGTGAAGAAGGAAACCTAGGACTGTGAAACAATAAACAATACCCCTAGGAAGATACATGGAATGTATGAAAAGTACTGTATATAATATTAGAAATTTTAATCAAATGCATTGAAAAAACCCATTAATGCAAAATTGTACAATACAGGAAGCAAAGAAGTTATTTCAGGTTACTTGCTTTCCTGAAAATTTGCTTTGTTTTGTTATACAGTTCTGATTTTTGATACTTATATGTTGTTGTAGCTTATAGATAATGTTAAAATAAATTCAATAAAATGAAAGAAAGGAATATTAAACTTCTCATTAAAAAAACACTGGGAGGGCACATAATTTTCTGCCAATACAGTCAATAGTTCATAATCTATTCATCAGGAAGAAACTCTGAAAAGAAACACAATTTGAGGAGTACTATTTAAAAGGATAGTTCAGCAGTTTTCTAATATGTCTAGATGAAGGAAATAATTGAGATATATTCAGATAAAAGACAATAAATATAACTGTAAAAGAAATGTCATATTTGATATGAGGGTGGACTATATTTTTGTTTTGTGGCTTTCTACATTTCTATCATTATTACTATATTAATGTTTTTAATGTTTTGCTTGGGTGGTAGAACATGATTGGGTAATTGTTCAGGGGGGGAGCAGGACCCTAAATGAAATATTTGTATAACAACCTGGTTAATTTAATGATTGTGGGAACATTCCTGTGAATATATAAGAGAATGTCTCTTTCTAAGTGAAATACTACGAGAGTAATTAAAGAAACTGACATTTTTCAAAACCTAAATTTAAAATTCTTAATGAAATCCTTATACAAAAAAATATGAAACATTGATAAATCAGTGAAAAATGAAATGAAATAGAACAGTTCACATGTGTTGGTTTTCCTCCTCATGAGGACACAGGGTCAGAACAGGGTGAGACTAAACTGACCTGTTTTCATGGGATATGAGAAGAATGCTCACAGTCAGTACCACTTGGGCCTACTCCCTTGGGCTTCGGCAAATTTGGGAATGGAAAAGTAGGGGAAGTTTCTCACTTTGCTAATAAACTTGCTTTCAGATCTGGTAAAAAATATGTGGCCTTATGTGGTTAATCTCTCCCAAGTCCAGCACCATGTAAAAGTGGGAATTGGGGTGGGCATTCACACTTACATGTTTATCATTCTAACTGACAGAGCAAGGATATTTTGGCCCCCAGGACAGTTTTATCCCTGAGGGCAATGATAATTCCTGGACTAAAGAACAAAGAATAAAGAATATTCAGAGTACATCTGAGACTGCCCTCTGGGAGTCTCCATCCCTGTACCCAATCATGCCTCCAACCAACTCATCAAAAACATATCAGGCTATCCATGTATCATGTGTTATCTTCATCACAGGACCACCTTGTTTGTCATACAGCATTTAGCCCCAGAATGAGATTTTTTGTATGCATAAATAGAGCAAGAATTACCACAATGAAGAAAGATGTGAGCCATTCCTCACATCAGCTATAAATGCTGGACAGGTCAGACACCTCAAAGTAGTTCAGATTTGCTTGACATGGAGTGGGTTCATTGATTTCACATTGGCATGCCTCATGGTAGGGTCTGCTATGTGGGTACCCAGGAATCTAATCTTCTTGTCTTAGATTCAGCCATAATTTCTGTGCCATTGGAAAGAAAAGGAAGGCCCAAACTTTGCCAGGGGCCCTTCATTAAAGTTCTGCCTACCACACACACAATTGGAATTTGCCCTTGGGCATTCCTGTAGAGCTTTCTCCAGGGAGAGTCAAACCCTCACCCATCATCAGGGCTGCAAGTGATCCTTGGGGCTGCAGAATAAATCTAATATACCTACAACAAACTACACAGGCCACAGCACCTCCACCATCACCTGTACACTTGTGGATCCCATTATATTTTCAGACCACAGTGCAGCCATTGGAATAGAGTCATGTTGCTTAGCAACCTGAGGTCTATTGTAAGGTAGGAGAGGGTCAGCATAATTTGTGTATGTGTATTCCAAGCTCCTGGCAGAATTCTGTGCCAGTTTGGAACCTGGGATGTCAAGTCTCCTCCACATGCTTGAGCTACTGTACAATTTCTTCCCTGAGGTTTCCTTACTTGGTATTTCCTGGTGTATATTATTCACACCAGGGTACAAGGATTCCTATTTGAAGTAATGGGAAAGATTCAGAAAGTGTTGGTGTAGTGTGTAGCTGCTTGTGCACACAAGGCTCAGCAGAGAAGCCTACCCACTTGAAAGTGGATATGAGGGATGTGAGGTCCTGTAATTGGAACTAGATGACAAGAGGGGGAAAGGAAACTTAGGACTGTGCAGCAATATAAAATACCCAAAGTAATATACATGGACTATAAGAAGAGTACTGTTTATAGTATTAGAAATCTTCAATCAAACACCTTGAATTTAACCAATTAATGCAAACTTGTTCAATATGGGAAGCAAAGAAGTTATTTTAGATTACTTGCTTTCCTGAAACTTTACTTTGCTTTATTACAAAGTGGTGATTTGTGATACTTGTGTTTTGTTGTACCTTATAGATAAAGTTTAAAATGAATTCACTACAGAAACAAAAACTTAACCTCTGATTTAAAAAGAAAATCACTGTGAGGGCACAACAATTTTCTGCCAATGCAACCTAAAATTTATAAACTTAAGTTCATCAGGAAAATCCTCTGAGAAAAACAATTTGAGGAATATTCTGTAAAAGGATGTTTCAGTAGTTTTCTATTATGTCCAGTTGAAGAAATAATTGAGATATATTCAGATGAATGACAATAAATATTCCTGTAAAAGAAATGTCACATTTGATATGAGAAAGGACACTATATTGTTTTGTGCCTTTCAACATTTCTATCATTATTACTATTAACATTTTCTTGATCAACAGGACATGATTGGTTAATTATTCAGGTGGGGACCAGGGACCTATATGAGATATTTGTTCTACAATCAGGTTAATTTAATCATTTTGCTATTGTTCCTGTGAATACATAAGAGAATGTCTCCTTTCTTAAGTGAAATACTGCAAGAATAATTAAAGAACCTGACATTTTTAAACATAAATTTAAAATTCTTAAAGAAATCCTTATTATACAAGGAATATGAAACAATGTTAAATCAGTGAAAAAAGAAATTAAATACAGTTCACATATGTTGGTTTCCCTCCTCATGAAGGCACAGGTTCAAATCAGTGTGAGATTACACTGACTTGCTTTCATGGGATGTGAGATGAATGGTTAGTGACACTTGGGCTTATTCCTTTGGCTTCAGCAAATTCAGGAATGGAGGTTTCAGGGAAGTCTTCTTCCTTTTTAATAAACTTGCTTTCAGATCTGGAACAAAATAAGTGCCTAATTTTTGGTTAATCTCTCCCAAGTCCACCACCATGTAAAAGGGGGACTTGGGGTTGGAATTCAAAGTTACATGTGTATAATTCTAACTGACAGAGCCAGGGTACATTGGCCCCCAGGACAGGGATATCCCTCAGTGCAATGATAATTACTGGACCAAGGGACAAACAATATTCAGGGTACACAATCATGCCTGCCCTCTGGCATTCTCCATCCCTGTCCCAAATAATGCCTTTAAACCACTGAACACAAAATATTACAGACTCTTCACATATCATGTTTTCTCTCATCACAGGACCACCTTGACTGTCACTCAGCATTTAAGCAGAGAATGAGATTTCTGGCAAGCATAAATAGTCAAAGAAATCCAGCAGAAAGACAGCCATGCACCAATCCTCATGTCAGCTATAAACAGTGGACAGGACAGACACCTCAAAGTGTCCAAATTTCCATGTCTCAAATAGGGTTAAATGACTGCACATGAGCATTCCTTTTGTTAGGCTCTGCTAAGTGAGCACCTGGAATGATATGCTGCTTGTTTTAGATCCAGTGGTATTTTCTGTCCCACTGGAAAAAAAGGCAGGCTCAAGCTTGATGGTGGTCACATCACTGAAGTCCCCCTACACCACAACCAATTGGAATTTGCCCCTGGGCATTCCTGTATAGCTTCCTTGAGAGAAAGTCCATCCCTCCCCATCTATTTGTGCTGCTGGTGAAACTCAGGGGCTGCAGAATCATATACCTATGAACATCTGCACAGACCACAAAACATCCAACATCACCTACACACTTGGGGATCCCATTATATTTTTAGACCACAGTGCAGACATTGGGATACAGCCCTGTTGCTTAGCAACCTGATGCCTATTGTGAGGTAGGGGAGGGTCAGCATAATTTGCATATATTCATTCCAAGCACCCGCCAGAATTCTATGCCACTTTGGAACACGGGATGACATTGTCTCCTCCACAGGTATGAGTCCAAGTGAGATGTCTTCCCTGAGGTTTCTTAACTTGGGATTTCCTGATGTATATTAGGCACACCAGGGTACAGGGATTACTATTTGGAGTAATGTGAAAGACTCAGAATCACTTAGTGTGGTATGTAGCTGCTTGTGCACACAAGGCTCACCGGAGCAGACTGTATTTTGAAAGTGGATATGAGGGATGTGAAGTTGTGTATCTGTAACTAGATGACAAGAAGGGGAAAAAGGAAATGTAGGACTGGGCAGCAATAAACAATACCCCAAGGAAGATACAGGAACTGTATGAAGAGTACTGTTTATCATACTAGAAATCTTTAATCAAATGCTATGGAGATAACACATTAATGCAAACTTGTCCAATGTGGGAAGCAAAGAAGTTATTTCAGGTTACTTGCTTTCCTGAAACTTTGCTTTATTATAAAGTGGTGATTGTTGTTACTTGTCTTTTGTTGTAGCTTATAGATAATGTTTGAAATGAATTCAATAAATGAAAGAAACAAAAATTAAACTTCTCATTTAAAAAAAAATCACCATGAAGGCAAAATAATTTTCTGCCAATACAGCCTAAAATTCATAAACTCAATTTCATCAGAAAGAACCTCAGAAAGAAACACAATTTGAGGAATACTCTTCAAAAGGATGGTACAGCAGTTTTCTAATATGTACCTGCGGGACACTGATTACATGCCTTAACTTGGCGGGCCTGGGCTGGGGGACCGGATCCACCCCTGGGGAGGGTAGTGGGTACGGGTGAGTGCGCCCTCTACAGCCCCCCGGGCCTGGGAAAGTGAGGCCGGAGGCAGGCCCCATTTCCTCACCCAAAATATACCAAATGTTAGGAGAGGCTTGCCGGAGGGAACCGCCTTTTCCCCACCCCCTTATCTTGCCCGGACACTCCCCGTTGCCAGCGCAACTCCCATCACCACCGGTGCGCATACATTGTTGCCGGACACCGTTACAGGAGCAACTCTCACCCCTTTTCAATCAACCTCCGCGCCCTCTCAGAACCAATCCAAGCCTTTAACCCTTACAGCTACCCCGCCCTCTAAACCGCCCGATATAAACTTGTACTCTCCCCTAATAAAGCTCTCTCTCTCTCTTGGTTTTCATCATCCTAAAAGAAACGTGTCCCGCCTGTTCCTTTCTCGCCGCCCTCCATACTTGCACGCCTCCCGCTGGGGACCTGGCCAAGTCCCCCGCCTCGCCCTCGCCTCCGGGAAAGAGCCCCCGCCGCCGGTACCCTCGGAGCAATCCTGAGAGCCTAGGATTTAGCAACCGGCCGCCACCCTCCCCCAGACGAATCAACTGCGACCGCATGTACCAATGAAGGAAAAAATTGAGATATATTCAGATGAAAGAGAATAAATATACCTGTAAAAGAAATGCCATGTTTGATATGAGACTGGATACTATTTTTGTTTTGTGCCTTTCTACATTTCTATCATTATTATTACAATTAACATTTTACTTTGTCAATAGGACATGATTGGTAATTGTTGAGCTGAGGACCATGTCCCTATAAGAGATATTTGTCCTGCATCCAGGTTAATTTAATGATTATGCTAATATTGCTATGAATATCTAAGAGAATATCTCTGTTCTTAACTGTAATACTACAGGAATAATTAAAGGAACTGATGGTTTTTTAAACACAAATTTAAAATTATTAAAGAAAGCCTTATACAAGGAATATGAAACATTGTGAAATTGGTGATAAAAGAAATTGAATAAAGACAGTTCACATGGGTTGGTTTCTCTCCTTATGAAAGCACTGGCTCTGATCTGAGTGATATTACACTGACCTGCTTTCATGGCATATGAGAAAAATGGTCAAAATCAGTGCCACTTTGGCCTACTCCCTGGGCCTCAGCAATTTCAGGCATGGTGATGTCAGTGAAGTCTTCTTCCTTTGCTAATAAACTTGCTTTCAGATGTGGAAAAAATATATGCTATATTTGTGGTTAATCTCCCCCAACAGAAGCACCATGTAAAAGGGGGTATTGGGTTAGGCATTCAGTTACATGTGTATCATTATAACTGACAGAGCCAAGGTATGCTGGCCACCATGTCATGTTTATCACTCAGGGCAATGAAAATTCTTAGACCAAGGAAGACAATATTCAGCATACACCATCATGCCTGCCCTCTGGGAGTCTCCATCCTCTACTCAATCATGCCTCCAACCCACTCAACAAAAATTATCAGCCTCTCAAAGTATGATGTGTTCTCTTGACCACAGGAGCACCTTGAGTGTCATGCAGAATTTTGGCCCAGAATGAGACATCTGTCAACCATAAATAAAGCAAAAATCCCACCAGTAAGGAAGCCATGAATGAGTCCTAATATCAGCTATGAACAGTGGACACATCAGATACTTCAAAGTTGTCCACATTTCCCTGACATAAAGTGGACTCATTGACTTCACATAAGCATGCCTCAAGGTAGGCTCTAAGTGAGCAACTGGGATGCTAAGCTCTTTGTCTTAGATTCAGTGAGAATTTATGTGCCATTGAAAATAAGGCAGGCCCAAGTTTGGCCCAGGGCACTTCATGAAAGTTCCCCTACCCCACAGTTAATTGGAATTTGACTTTGGGCATCCCTGTAGAGCTTCCTCCAGGGAGTGTCCAACCCTCACCGTACATCAGGGCTGAAGGTGATCCTCAGGGCTGCAGAATTATCCTCATATACTTACAACAAACTGCACTGGCCACAACATCTCCACCATCAACTTCACACTTGGGGATCCCATTATATTTTCAGACCAGGGAAAGTCAAATCCACATCATCCATCAGAGCTGCCATTAGCATAAAGCCCTGTTGCTTAGCAACCTGATGCCTATTGTGAGGTAGGAGAGGGTCAGTTTAATTTGCATATGAGCATTCCAAACCCCTGCCAGAATTCTATGCCACTTTTGAACTTGGGCTGACACTGTCTCCTCCACAGGTTTGAGCCCCAGTGAAATCTTCCCTGAGGTTTCTTTACTTGGGATTTCCTAGTGCATGCTAGACAAACCAATGTACAGGAATTCCTATTTGAAGTAATGGGAAAGATTTAGGAACAGTTGGTGCTGTGTGTAGCTTCTTGTGCACACAAGGCACAAAAGAGTAGTCTCTATTTGAAAGTGGATATGAGGGATATGAAGTCATGTAACTGGAACTAGAAGACAAGAGGGGGAAAAGGAAACCTAGTACTGTGGAGCAATACAAAATACCCCAAGGAAGATACATGGACTATATGAAGAGTACTGTTTATAATATTAGAAATCTTAAATCAAATGCCTTAAATATAACCGATTAATGCAAACTTGTGCAATATGGGAAGCAAAGATGTTATTTCATTTTACTTGCTTTTCTGAAACTTTGCTTTTCTTTATTATACAATGGTGATTTTTGATACTTGTGAGTTGTAGCTTATAGATAATGTATAAAATTAATTCAATACAATGAAAGAAAGTGATGTTAAACTCCTATTTAAAAAGATCACCATGAGGACACAATTATTTTCTGCCAATATAGCCAAAAATTCATAAAACCAGTTTCATCAGGTGGAACCTCTGGAAGGAAACACAATTTGAGGAATATTCTATAACGGGATCGTTTTGCAGTTTTTTAATATGTCCAGATGAAGGAAATAATTGACATACATTCAGATGAAAGATAATAAATACACCTGTAAAAGAAATGCCACATTTGATATGAGATTGGACACTATTTTTATTTTGTGGCTTTCTACATTTCTATCTCCATTATTACTATTAACATTTTGCTTAGTCTATAGGACATTATTGGATAACTGTTGACGTTGGGACCAGGATCCTAGATGAGATGTTTGTACTACAACCATGTAAATTTAATGATTTTGGCTATGTTCCTGTGTATACATAAGAGAATGTCTCTGCCCTTAAGTGAAATACTTCAAGAATAATTAAAGAAACTGACATTTTTTAAGCATAAATTTAAAAATGTTAAGGGAAATCTTACTATACAAGGAGTATGAGAAATTGTTAAATTAGTAGAAAAAGAAATTAAAGATGAATCACATGTGTTGGTTTCATTCCTCATGAAGGTACAGAGACAGATCAGGGTGAGATTACACTGACCTCCTTTCATGGGATATGAGAAGAATGGTCACAGTCAGTCCCACTTGTGCCTACTCCCTTGGGCTTCAGCAAATTTGGGAATGGAGATGTTGGGAAAGACTTATTCCTGTGTAACAAAAATGCTTTCAAATCTTGAACAATATATGTGCCACATTTGTGGTTAATCTCCCCCAAGACCAGCACCATGTAAAAGGGGGACTTGTCTTGGGTATTCACAGTTACATGTGTATTAATCTAATGGACAGGGCCAAAAATGTTGTCTCCCAGGATAGGGATATCCCTCATGGAAATGATAATTCCTGGACCAGGGAACAAAAAATATCCAGTGTACCCAATCATGTCTGCCCTCTGGGGGTCTCCATGACTGTCTCCAATCATGCCTCCAAGACACTCAACACAAAAAACATCATCCTCTCCATGTATCATATGTTCTCTTCATCACAGGACCACCTTGACTGTCACTTATCTTTAGGCTCAGAATAAGGTATCTGGCAAGCTTAAATAGAGCAAGAAATAGCACCACTAAGACAGCCATGAGTCAATCCTCATGTCAGGTGTAAACAGTGGACAGGGCAGACACCTCAAAGTTCTCCAAATTTCCCTGACATAAAGTTAATTTGTTGACTGCACATTACCATGCCTCAGTGTAGGCTTTGCTAAGTCAGCACCCAGGATTCTAAGCTGCTTGTCTTAGATCCGGCACAATTTCTGTGCCATAAACAAAATGCAGGCCCAAGTTTGGTCATGGGCACTTCATTAATGTTCCCCCTGTCCCACTCCCAATTGGTATTTGCCCTTGGAAATTCCTGTAAAACTTCCACCAGGGAGAGTCAAACCCTCACCATCCATTGGTGCTGCATGTGATTTTCATTTCTACAGAATCATCATCATATACCTATTACAAAATGCACAGGCCACAACACATACACCATCACTTGCACACAGGGCTAGCCAGTTATATTTTCAGACCACAGTGCAGTTATTGGGATAGAGTCCTGTTGCTTAGCAATCTGATGTCTATTGTGAGGGAGGAGAGGGTCAGCATACTTGGTGTATGCACCTGCCAAGCACCTGCCAGAATTCTATGCCACTTTGGATCCAGGGCTGACAATTTCTCCTCCACTGTCTGAGCCACAGTGAGATTTCTTCCATGAGTTTTATTAACTTGGCATTTCCTGCTGTATATTAGACACACAAGGGTACATGGATTCCTATTAAGAGTAATAGGAAAGATTCAGAAATTGTTGCTGTGGTGTGTAGCTGCTTGTGCACACAATGCTCAGTAGAGTAGCCTCTATTTGAAACTAGATATGGAAGACATGAAGTCATGTAGCTGCAACTAGATGACAAGAGAGGAAAGAAGGATTCCTAGGACTGTACATCAATAAACAATACTCCTAGGAAGATACATGTATTATATGAAGAGTACTGCTTATAATATTAGAAATCTTTAACCAAATGCATTGAAGATAACCCATTAATGCAAACATATGCAATGTGGGAAGCAAAGAAGTTATTTCAGGTTACTTGCTTTCCAGAAACTTTTCTTTGCTTTATTATAAAATGTTGATGTTTGATACTTGGGTATTTTTGTAGCTTATAGATAATGGTTAAAATGAATTTAATAAAATGAAAGAAACAAAAATTAAATTTCTCATATAAAAATAATCACCATGGAAGCACCATAATTTTTGGCCAATACAGCCTAAAATTCATAAACTCAATTTCATCAGAAAGAAACCCTGAAAAGGAACAATTTGAGGAATATTCTTTAGAAGGATGGTTCAGCAGTTTTCTAATATGTCCAGATGAAGGAAATACTTGATATATATTTAGATGAAAGAGAATACATAAACCTGTGAAAGAAATGCCATATTTGATATGAGAGTGGGCACTATGTATGTTTTGTGGCTTTCTACATTTCTATCATTATTATTACTATTAACATTTTGCTTGGGGGATACGACATGATTGGGAAATTGTTCAGGAGGAGACAAGGCCCCTAAATGAAATATTTGTACTACAACCAGGTTAATTTAATGATTGTGATAATATTCCTGTGAATACATAAGAAAATGTCTCTGTTCTTAAGTGAAATATTACAAGAATAATTAAAGAAACTGACATTTTTTAAACATAAATTTAAAATCTTAAAGAAACCCTTATTATACAAGGAATATGAAACAATGTTAAATTGGTGAAAAAGAAATTAAATAAAGACAGTTCACATGTGTTGGTTTCCCTCATGAAAGCACAGGATCAGATCAGGGTGTGATTAAAATGACCTGCTTTAATGGGATATGACAAGAATGGTCACAGTCAGTGCCACTTGGGCCTCCTCCCTTGGGATTCAGTAAATTCACGAATGGAGAGGTTGGGGAAGTCATCTTACTTTGCTAATAAAATTGCTTTCAGATCTGGAACAAAATGGCACATTTGTGGTTAATGACTCACAATACCAGCACCATGTAAAACAGTGTCTTGAGGTGGGCATTCACAGTTACATATGTATCATTCTAACTGAAAGATCCAGGAATTTTTTGCCACCAGGACAGGGTAATCCCTTAGGGCAATGATAATTCCTGGAACAAGAATCAAAGAATATTCAAGGTACACCATCATGCCTGCCCTCTAGGGGTCCCCATGCCTGTAACCAATCATGCCTCCAACCCATCCAACAAAAATATATCAGCTTCTCCACGTATCATGTTTTCTCTTCATCACTGGATTACCTTGTATGTCACGTGGCATTTAGGCCCAGAATGAGATTTCAGGCAACCATAAATAGAGCAAGAATTCCCACCACTGAGAGAGGCATGAGCCAATCCTCATGTCAGCTACTAACAGTGGACAGGTCTGACACTCAAAGTGGTCCAAATTTCCCTGACATAAAGTGGGTTCATTGACTTCACATGGGCATGCCTTATGGTAAGCCCAGCTATGGGAGCACCCAGGAATCTAAGCTGTTTGTCTTAGATTCAGTGGTAAATTCTGTGCCATTGGAATAAAAAGGAAGCCACAAGCTTGGCCAGGAACACCTTATTAAAGTTTCCCCTACTCCACATGCTACTGGAATTTGCTCTTGGGCATTCCTGTAGAGCTTCCCCCAAGGAGAGTCAAACCTGCACCATCCATTGGGGTAGCAGGTGATCCTCAGGGCTGCTGAATCATCATCATATACCTAAAAAAACTGCACAGGCCTCACCTCCATCATCACATGCACACTTGGGGTTCCCACAATATTTTCAGACTACAGGGCAGCCATTATGATAGAGCCCTGATCTTAACAACCTAATGTCTATTGTGAGGTAGGAGAGGGTCAGCATAATTTGCATATGTGCATCAAAGCACCTGCTGGAATTCTATGCCACTATGGAAACTGGGCTGAGACATTCTTCTCCATAAGTTTGAGCACCAGAGAGATTTATTCCCTGAGTTTTATTACCCTGGGATATCCTGTTGTATATTATGCACAGCAGCATACAGGGGCTCCTATTTGGTGTAATGGGAAAGATTCAGGAACAGTTGGTGTGATACGTAGCAGCTTGTGCACAAAAGGCTCAGCAGAGGAGCCTCTAATTGAAAGTGGATATCAGGGATATTTAGTCATGTTACTGTAACTAGATGACAACAGAGGGAAAAAGGAAACCTAGAACTGTGGAGAAATAAACAATACCCCAAAGAAGAAACATGGACTGTATGAAGAGTGCTGTTTATAGTATTAGAAATCTTTATTCAAATGCCTTGAAGATAACACATTAATGCAAGCTTGTGCAATGTGGGAAGCAAAGAAGCTATTTCAGGTAATGTGCTTTCATGAAACTTTACTTTGTTTTACTATAAAGTGGTGATATTTTGTACGTGAATTTTGTTGTATATTTTAGATAATGATTAAAATGGATTCAATACAATGAAAGAAACAAAAATTAAACTTCTCATTTAAAAAAAAATCACCATAAGGGCACAATTATTTTCTGCCAATACAGCCTAAAATTCATAAACTCAATTTTGTCAGAAAGAACCTCAGAAAGAAACACAATTTGGGGAATATGTTCTAAAAGGATGGTCCAGCAGTATTCTATTATGTCCAGATGAAGGAAATAATTGAGAAATATTCAGATGAAAGAGAATAAATGTACCTGTAAAAGAAATGCCACATTTGATATGAGACAGGACACTATTTTTGTTTTGTGCCTTTCTACATTTTGATCATTATTATTACTGGTAACATTTTGCTTGGTTGATAGGACATGATTTGGTAATTGTTGATGTGGGGAACAGGCCCTTAGATGAGATATTTGTTGTTTAAGCAAGTAAATTTAATGATTTTTGTAATGTTCTTGTGAATACATAAGAAAATGTCTCTGTTCTTAAGTGAAATACTACAAGAATTAAAGAAACTGACATATTTTTCAACATAAATTTAAAATTCCTGAAGAAAATCATATTATAAAAGGAATATGAAACAATGCTAAATTGGTGAGAAAAGAAATTAAACAAAGACAGTTCACATGTGTTGGTTTCCCTCCTCATGAAAGCACACAGTCAGATCAGGGTGAGATTACACTGACCTGCTTTAATGGGATATGAGAATAGTCACAGTGAGTGTCACATTGGCCTACTCCCACGGGCTTCAGCAAATTCAGGAATGGAGGTATTGGGGAAGTCTTCTTCCTTTGCTAATAAACTTGCTTTCAGATCTGGAACAAAATATGTGTCTCTTTTGTGGTAAGTCTCTCCCATTAGCAGCATCATGTAAAATGTGTACTTGGGATGGACATTCACAGTTACATGTGTATCATACTAACTGACAGAGCCAGGGTATGTTAGCCCACAGGACAGGGGTATCACTGAGTACAGTGATATTTCCTGGACCAAGGAAGAAACAATCATCAGTGTACACCATCATGCCTGCCCCTGGTAGTCTCCATCCCTCTACCAAATCATGCATCCAACTGACTCAAGAAAAATTTGTCAGCTTCTCCACGTATTATATGCTCTCTTCATCACAGTACAATCTTGACTGCCATGTAACATTTGGGCCCAGAATGTGATTCCTGGCAAGCATAAATAAAGCAAGAAATCCCACAACTAAGACAGACATGAACCTATCCTCATGTCAGCTATAAACAGTGGATGGGTCAGTCACCTCAAATTTGTCCAAATTTCCCTGACATAAAGTGGGTTCATTGAATTCATATGGGCATCCCTCATAGTAGGCTCTGCTGAGTGTGCACACGAGATGCTAAGCTGCTTGTCTTAGATTCAGTCAGAATTTCTGTGCCATTGAGAAAAAAGGCAGGCCCAAGCTTGTCCAAGCCCACTTCATTAAAGTTCCCCCTACCACAGACCCAATTGGAATTTGCCCTTGGGCATTTCTGTAGAGCTTCCTCCAGGGAGAGTCAACCCTCACCATCCATTGGGGCTACAGGTGATCCTCAGACCTGCATAATCATCCTCATATACCTACAAAAAACTTCACTGGCCACAACACTTCCACCATCACCTGCACACTTGGGGTCCCACTATATCTTCAGACCACAGGGCAGCCAATGGGATAGAGCCCTGTTGCTTAGCAACCTGATGAATATTGTGAGATAGGATTGGGTCAGCATTATTGCATATGTGCATTCCAAGCACCTGCAAGAAATCTATGCCTCTTTGGAACCTGGGCTGACACTGTCTCCTCCAGAGGTTTAAGTCCCAGTGAGATTTCTTCCATGATTTTTCTCAATGTGGGATTTCCTGCTGAATATTAGACACACCAGGGTACAGGGATCACTCTTTGGAGTAATGGGAAAGATTCAGAAACAGTTGGTGTGGTCTGTAGCTGCTTGTGCACACAAGACTCAGCAGAGAAGCCTCTATTTGAAGGTGGATATGAAGGATGTGAAGTTGTGTAAGTGGAACTAGATGACAAGAGGGGAGAAAAGAGACTAGGACTCTGCAGCAATAAGCAATACCTGAAGGAAGATACATGGAGTTTATGAAGAGTACTGTTTATAATATTAGAAATCTTTAATCAGATGCAGTGAAGATATCACATTAATGCAAAATTGTGCAATGTTGGAAGTAAAGAAGTTACTTCCAGTTACTTGCTTTCCTAAAACTTTGCTTTGCTTTATTATAATGTGGTGAGTTTGAAACTTGTGTGTTGTAACTAATAGATATTGTTTTCAATAAAGTCAATAAAATGAAAGGAAAAAAAATGAAACTTCTCATTTAAAATAACTCACCATGAGGGCACCATAATTTTCTGCCAATACAGCCTAAATCTCATAAACTCAATTTCATCAGGGAGAAACTCTGAATAGAAATACAATTTGAGGAATACTCTTTAAAAGATGGTTCAGCAGTTTTCAAATATGTCCAGATGAAGGAAATAATTGAGATATATTCAGATGAAAGAGAATAAATATACCTGTAAAAGAAATGCCATGTTTTTTATGAGACTGGATGCTATATTTGTTTGTGGCTTTCTACATTTCTATCATTATTATTACTATTAACATTTTGCTTGGTCGATAGGACATGTTTGGGTAATTGTTCAGGAGAGGACCAGGTCCCTAGATGAGATACTTGTACTACAACCAGGTTAATTTAATTATTGTGGTCATATTCCTGTGAATACATAATGTCTCTGTTCTTTAGTGAAATGCTACAAGAATAGTTAAAGAAACTGACATTTTTTGAAACATAAATTCAAAATTCTTAAAGAAAACCTTATACATGGTATATGAAACAATGTTAAATCAGTGAAAAAAGAAATTAAATAAAGACAGTTCACATCTTTTGGTTTTCCTCCTCATGAATGTACAGGGTCAGATGAGGGTGAGATTACACTGAGCTGCTTTAATGGGATATGAGATGAATGGACACAGTCAGTGCCACTTGGGTCTACTCCCATGGGCTTCAGCAAATTCAGGAATTGAGACATCAGGGAAGTCTTCTTACTTTGCCAATACACTTGCTTCAGATCTCCAACAAAATATATGCCACATTTGTGGTTAATCTCTCCCAAGAGAAGCACCATGTAAAATGGGCACTTGGGGTGGGCATTCACAATTACATGTGTATCATTCTAACTGACAGAGCTAGCATATGTTGGCCCACAGGACAGGGATATCCCTCAGGGCAGTGATAATTCCTGCAACATGGAACAAACCATATTCAGTGTACACCATCATACATGCCCTCTGGTGGTCTCCATCACTGTACCCAATCAGGTCTTCAACCCACTCAACAAAAAATATAATCCTCTCCATGTATCATGTGTTATCTTCATGACATGATCACCTTGACTGTCATGCAGCATTTGGGCCCAGAATGAGATTTCTGGCAAGCATAAATAAAGAAAGAAATCCCACCATTAAGGCAGCCATTAACAAATCCTCATGTCAGCTATAAACAGTGGATAGGTCAGACACCACAATTGTCCAAATTTCCCTGAAACAAAGTGGGTTCGTTGACTTCACATCTGTATTTGTCATGTTAGGCTCTGCTAAGTGAGAACCCTGGATGATAAGCTGCTTGTCTTACATTCAGTGGGAAATTCTGTCCCATTGGGAAAAAATGGCAGGGCCAAGCCTGGCCAGGAGCACTTCATTAAAATGCCCCCTACCCCACACCCAATTGGAATTTGCCCTTGGGCTTTCCTGTATAGCTTCATCCAGGGAGAGTCTAAACTTCCCCAACATCAGGGCTGTGGGTGATCCTAGGGGCTGTTGAATCATCATTATATTCCTACAATAAATTGCACAGGCCAAAACACCTCCTCCATCCCCTGCACAATTGGGTATTCCAATTGTGCAGGTTTTCAGACCACAGTGCAGCAATTGTGATGGAGCCCTGTTGCTTAGCAACCTGATGCTTCTTTGAGGTAGGAGAAGGTCAGCATAATTTCCATTTGTGCATTCCAAGCACCCATCAGAATTCTATGCAGCTTTGAAACCTGGGCTGACACTGTCTACTCCACATGTTTGAACCCCAGTGAGAATTTTTCCATGATGTTTCTTATCTTGGGGTTTCCTTCTGTATATTAGGCAAATCAGGGTTCAGGGATTCCTATTTGTAGTATTGGGAAAGATTCAGAAACACCTGTGCTGTTTAGCTGCTTGTGCACACAAGGCTCAGCAGAGAAGCCTCTGTTTGAAAGTGGATATGAGGGATGTGAAGTTGTGTATCTGTTACTAGATGACAAGAAGGGGAAAATGGAACTTAGGACTGTGCAGAAATAAACAATGCCCCAAGGAAGATACATGGACTGTATGAAGGGTTCTGTTTATAGTATTAGAAATCTTTAATCAAATGCTTTGAAGATAATATATTAATTCCAACTTGTGCAATGTGGGAAGCAAAGAAGTTATTTCAGGTTACTTGCTTCCCTGAAACTTTGCTTTGCTTTTTATGAAGTGGTGGTTTTTGATAGTTGTGTGTTGTTGTAGCTTATAGATAATGTTTAAAATAAATTCAATGCAATGAAAGAAATGAAAACTAAACTTCTCGTTAAAATAATCACCATGAGTGCAGAATAATTCTCTGCCAATACAATCTAAAAGTCATAAACTGAATTTCATCAGGAAGAACCTCTGAAAAGAAATAGAATTTGAGGAATATTCTTTACAAGGATTGTTCAGCAGTTTTCTAATATGTCCAGATGAGGGAAATAATTGAGAAATATTCAAATGAAAGAAAATAAATATACCTATCAATGAAATGCCACAATTGATATGAAAGTGGACACTATTTTTGTTTTGTGCCTTTCTACATTTCTATCATTATTAGTATTAGCATTTTGTTTGGTCAATACAACATGATTGTGTAATTGTTGAGGTGGGGACCAGGACTCTAGATGAGATATTTGTACTACAACCAGGTAAATTTAATGATTTTTGCAATGTTCCTGTGAATACATAAGAGACTGTCTCTGTTCTTAAGTGAAATACTACCAGAATAATTAACAAAACTGAGATTTTTTTAAACATAAATTTAAAATTCTTAAAGAAAAACTTATTATACAAGGAATATGAAAGAATGATAACTGGTAAAAAAAGAAATTAAATAAAAACATTTCACATGTGTTGGTTTCCCTCTTCATGAAGGCACAGGGTCAGATATTGGTGAGATTACACTGAACTCCTTTAATGGGATATGAGAAAAATGGCCATAGTCACTGCAACTTCAGCCTACTCCCTTGGCCCTCAGCAAATTTGGGAATGGAGAGGTTGGGGAAGTCTTCTTCCTTTGCTAATAAACTTTATTTCTGGTCTGTAACAAAATATGTGCCTCATTTGTGGTTAATATCTCCCAAGACAATGCCATCTATAAGGGGAATTTGGGGCAGACATTCATTGTTACCATGTGTATCATTCTAACTGACAGTGCCACAGTATATTGGCTCCCAAGAGATGGATATCCCTGAGTGTAATGTCAATTCCTGGATCTAGGAAAAAATTGTATTCAGTGTACATGATCATAACTGCCCTCTGGGAGTCTCCATCCCTGTCCCCAATGAATCCACCAACCCACTCAGCAAAAAAATGAGCCTCTCCACATATCATGTATTCTCTTTATCACAGGACTGCCTTGACTGCCATGCAGCATTTGAGACCAGGAGATTTTTGGCAAGGATAAATAAAGCAAGAAATCACACCACTAACACTACCATGAACCAGTCCTCATGTCATCTATAAACACTGGACAGTTCAGACACCTCAAAGTTGTCCAAATTTCCCTGATGTAAAGGGGGTTCATTGACTTCTATTGGGCATGACTCATGGTATGCTCTGCTAAGTGTGCAAACAGAATGCTAAGCTGCTTGTGTTAGATTCAGTGGGAATTCCTGTGCCATTGAAAAAAAAGGCAGACCCATGCTTGGCCAGGGGCACTTCAATAAATTTACCCATACCCCACAGCCAATTTGAATTTGACCTTGGTCATTCCTGTACAGCTTCCTCTAGGGAGAATCAAACCCTCACCATCCATCAGGGATGCAGTTGATCCTCAGGGCTGCAGAATCATCCTCATATCCCTACAGCAAACTGCACAGGCCACAACACCTCCACTATCACCTGCACACTTGGGGAGCCCATTGTATTTTCAAACAACTGGGCAGCCATTGGGATAGAGCCCAATTGCTTAACAACCTGATGTCTATTGTGAGGTAGGAGAGGGTCAGCATAATTTGCAAATGTGCATTCCAAGCACCGTCCAGAATACTATACTGCATTGGATCCTGGACTGATACTGTCTCTTCCACAGGTTTGAACCCCAGTCAGGTTTCATCCTTTAGCTTTCTCAACTTGGGATTTCTTGCTGTATATTAGAAACACCACAGTTCAGAGATTTCTATTTGGAGTAATGGGAAAAATTCAGAAACATTTGGTGTGGGGGTAGCTGCTTGTGTACACAAGGCTCAGCAGAGAAGCATCTATTGGAAAGTGGATATGAGGGATGTGAAGTTGTGCAAATGGAACTAGGAGACAAGAGGGGGGAAAGGAAACCTAGGATTGTGCAGCAATAAACAATACCACAAGGAAGTTACATGGACTATATGAAGAGAACTGTTTATAACATCAGAAATCTTTACTCTGATGTCATGAAGATAACCCATCAATGCAAACTTGTGCAATACAGGAAGCAAAGAAGTTATTTCAGGTTACTTGCTTTCCTGAAACTTTGCTTTGCTTTATTATAAAGTGGTGATTTTTGATACTTATTTGTTGTTGTAGCTTATAGATGAGGTTAACATAAACTCAATAAAATGAAAAATATGAAACTTCCTATTTAACAAAGTCACCATGAGAGCACCATAATTTTCTGCAAATACAGCCTAAGACTCATAAACTCAATTTCATCAGGAAGAACCTCTGAAAAGAAAAACAATTTTAGAAATATTCTTTAAAAGTATGGTTCAGCAGTTTTCTAATATGTCCAGATGAAGAAAATAATTGAGATATATTCAGATGAAAGAGAATAAATATACCTGTAAAAGAAATGCCATGTTTGATGTGAGACTGGACACCATATTTGTTTTGTGGCTTTCTACATTTCTATAATTGTTTTTACTTTTAACATCTTGCTTGGTTGACAGTACAGGATTGCGTAATTGTTCAGGTGGGGAACAGGCACCTACATGAGATATTTGTACAACAACCAGGTTAAGTTAATGATTGTGGTAATTATCCTGCGAATACATAAGAGAATGTCTCTGTTCTTAAGTGATATGCTTCAAGAATATTTAAAGCAGCTGACATTTTTAAACGTAAAATTAAAATTGTTAAGGGAAACATTATTGTAAAAGGAATATGAAACAATATTAAATCAGTGAAAAAAGAAGTTAAATAAATGCAGCTCACATGTGTTGGTTTCACTCCTCATGAAGGTACAGAGACAGATCAGGGTGAGATTGCACTGACCTGCTTTCATGGGATTTGAGAAGACTAGTCACAGTCAGTCCCACATGGGCCTACTCCCTTGGGCTAAAGCAATTTAAGGAATGGAGAGGTTTGGGAAGTCTTCTTCCTTTGCTAACAAATATGCTTTCAAATATTGAACAAAATATGTGCCACATTTGTGGTTAATCTCTCCCAAGACCAGCACCATGTAAAAGGGGGCTTGTCATGGGTATTCACACTTACATGTATATCAATCTAACAGACAGGGCCACAAAATGTTGGCTCCCAGGATAGAGATATCCCTCATAGAAATGAGAATTCCTGGACCAGAGAACAAAATATATTCAGTGTACCCAATCATGTCTGCCATCTGGGAGTCTCCATAACTGTCCCCAATCATGCCTCCAAGACACTCAACACAAAAAAACATCATCCTCTCCATGTATCATATATTTTCTTCATCACAGGACCACCTTGACTGCCACTCAGCATTTAGGCCCAGAATGAGATTTCTGGCAAGCTTAAATAGAACAAGATATACCACCACTAAGACAGCCATGAGACAATACTCATGTCAGCTATAAACAGTGTACAAGGCAGACAACTTGAAGTTCTCTAAATTTCTCTGACAAATTGGATTCATTGACTGCACATTAGCCTGCCTCATGGTAAGCTCTGTTAAGTGAGCATCCAGGATTCTAAGCTGCTTGTCTTAGATCCAGTGGTAATTTCTGTTCCATTGGAAAAAAACACAGGCCCATGCTTGTCCAGTGGCACTTCATTAATGTTCCCCCTATGCCACATTCAACTGGAATTTGACCTCGAGCATTCCTGTAGAGCTTTCTCCAGGGAAATTCAAACTGTCACCATCCATTGGTGCTGCAGGTGATCCTCAGTTCTGCAGAATCATCATCATATACCTGCAACAAACTGCACAGGCCAGAAAACCTCCACCATCACCTGCACACTTGGGTAGCCCATTATATTTGCAGACCACAGGAAAGCCATTGGGATACAGCCCTATTGATTAGCAACCTAATGCCTATTGTGAGGCACAAGAGTGTCAGAGTCATTTGTATGACACATGTGTATTCAGACACATGTGTATTCAGAGCACCCACCAGAATTTCAGGCAACTTTGAACCTGGGATGACTCTGTCTCCTCCACAGGTTCTAGCCCCAGAGAAATTTCTTCCCTGAGGTTTCTTAACTTGGGATTTCCTGCTGTACATTAGGAACACCTGGTTACAGGGATTCATATTTGGAGTAATGGGAAAGATTCAGAAACACTTGATGTGGTGTGTAGCTGATTCTGCACACGAGGCTTAGCAGAGAACTCTATTTGAAAGTGAGTATGAGGGATATGAATTTGTGTAACTGGAACTAGATGACAAGAGGGTGAAAAAGGAAACCTAGGACTGTGCAACAATAAACAATACCCCAAGGATGATACATGGACTGTAGAAGAGTACTGTTTATAATAGTAGACATTTCAATAAAATTTCTTGAAGATAACCCATTAATGCAAACTTGTGCAATGCAGGATGCAAAATAATTATATCAGGTTACTAGCTTTACTGACATTTGCTTTGCTTTATTATAAAGTGGTGATTTCTGATTCTTGTGTGTGGTGGTAGCTTATAGATAATGTTTAAATAATTTCAATTCAAAGAAAAAAAATGAACTAAAATTTTAAAAATATCACCATGAGGGCATAGTAATTTTCTGACCATAGACCCTAAAATTCATAAACTCAATTTCATCAGGAAGAACCTCTGGAAAAAACAAATTTTGGGAATATTCTTTAAAAGGATGGTTCAGCAGTTTTCTAATATGTCCAGATGAAGGAAATTATTGAGATATATTCAAATGAAAGAGAATAAATATGCCTTGCTTGATATGAGATGGATCACTTTTTGTTTTGTACATTTGTACATTTTTATCATTATCATTACCATTAACATTTTGCTTGTTTGACAGGACATGACTGGGTAATTGTTGAGGTGGGGTCCAGGCCCCTAGATGATATATTTTTACTACAACCAGGTGAATTTAATGATTGTGGTAATGTTCCCATGAATACCTAAGAGACTGTTTCTGTTCTTAAGTGAAATACTACAAGAATAACTAAAGGAACTGACATATTGTAAAAGATAAATTTAAAATTGTTAAGAAAACCTTATTATATAAGGAATAAGGAAGTATGTTAAATTGGTGATAATGAACTTAAATAAAGACAATTAACATTTGTTGGTTTCCCTCCCCACGAAGGCACAGGGTCAGATCAGGGTGAGATAACACTGACCTGCTTTCATGGGATATGAGAAGAATGGTCACAGTCAGTGCCCCTTGGGACTACTCCCTTAGGATTCAGCACATACAGGAATAGAGAGGATGGGAAGTCTTCTTCTCTTGTGATAATCTTGTTTTCAGACCTGGAACAAAATTTGTGCCAGACTTGTGGTTAATCTCTCCCAAGTCAAGCACCATGTAAAAGCGGGATTTGAGGTGGGCATTCACTGTTACATGTGTATCATTCTAACTGACAGATGCATGGTATGTTGGATACCAGGACAGGGATATCCCTCAGGGCAATGATAATTACTGGACCAAGGAACAAACAATATTCAGTGTATGCCATCATGCCTGCCTTCTGTGAGTCTCCATTCTTGTCCAAACATATCTCCAGTCCACTCAACACAAAAAATATCAGCCTCTAAACATATCATGTGTTCTCTTCATCCAAGGAACACCTTGAATGTCACTCAGAATTAAGGCCCAGAATGAGCCTTCTGGCAAGCATAAATAGAGAAGAAATCCCACACTGAGACAGCCATGAGCCACTCCTTAGGTTAGCTATAAACAGTGGACTGGGCAGACACAACAAAGTTGTTCAAATTTCCCTGACTTAAAGTGGGTTAATTGACTGCACATTGGCATGCCTCATTTTAGGCTCTGCTATGTGAGCACCCAGGATGCTAAGCTGCATGTCTTTGATCCATTGGTAATTTCTGTGCCATGGGGAAAAAAAGGCAGGCCCAAGCTTGGTCAGGGGCACTTCTTTAATCTTCTGTCTACTACACACTGAACTGGATTTTGTCCTTGAGCATTCCTGTATAGCATCCTCCAGGGATGGTCAAACCCTCACCATCCATAGGGGCTGCAGGTGATACTCTGGGCTGCAGAATCATCCTCAAATACCTACAACAAACTGCACAGTCCACAACACTTCCACCACACCTGTGCACTTGGGGAGTCCATTATGTTTTCAGTCCAAAAGCAGCCATTGGGATAGAGCCCTGTTCCTTAGGAACCAGATAACTATTGTGAGGCAGGAGAGGGTCGGTGTCATTTGTGCATGTGCATTCCAAGCACCTGCCAGAATTCTAGGCCACATTTGAACCTGGTCTGTTTCTGTCTCCTGCACAGGTTTGAGCCCCAGTGAGATTTCTTCACTGAGGTTTCTTAACTTGGGGTTTCCTGCTTTATATTAGTCACACCTGGGTACAGGGATTCCTATTTGGAGTAATGGGAAAGATTCAGAAACACATGGTGTGGTTTGTAGCTGATTCTGCACACAAGGCTCAGCAGAGAATCCTCTATTTGTAAGTGGATAGGAGGGATGTGAAGTCATGTAACTGGAACTAGATGACAAGAGAAGGAAACAGGAATCCTAGGACTGTGCAGCAATAAACAATACCTCAAGGAAGATACATGGACTGTATGAAGAGTACTGTTTACAATATTAGAAATTTGAATCAAATGCCTTGAAGATAAACTTTAATGCAAACTTTTGCAATGCTTCAAGAAAAGTAGTTACTTCAGGTTTCCAGCCTTCCTGACACTTTGCTTTGCTTTATTATAAAGTGGTGATATTTGATACTTGTGTGTTGTTGTAGCTTATAGATAATATTTAAGATGATTTCAATATAGTGAAATAAACAAAAATTAAACTTATCATTTAAAAATAAATCACCATGAGGGCACAATATTTTCCTACCAATACAGTCTAAAATTCATAAACTCAATTTTGTCAGGAAGGACCTCTGAAAAAAAACACAACTTGAAGAATATTCTTTAAAAGTATGGTTCAGCAGTTTTCTAGTATGTCCAAATGAAGGAAATAATTGGGATATATTCAGATGAAAGAGAATAAATATACCTGAAAAAGAAATGCCATGTTTGATATAAGCCTGGACACTATCTTTGTTTTGTTCCTTTCTACATTTCTATCATTATTACTATTAACATTTTTCTTGTTCTATAGGACATGATTGGTTTGTTGTTGAGGGGGGTCCAGACTACAACTGGGTTAATTTAATGATTGTTGTAATGTTCCTGTGAATACATAAGAGACTCTCTCTGCTCTTAAGTGAAATAGTGGAAGAAAATAAAGAATCTGACATTTTTATAACATAAATTAATAACTGTTAAAGAAAACCTTATTATACAAGGAATGTGAAACATTGTTAAATCAGTGATAAAATGAATTAAATAAAGACAATTCACATTTATTTGTTTCCCTCCTCCTGAATTCACAGGGTCAGATCAGGGTGAGATTACACTGTCCTACTTTCATGGGATATAAGAACAATGGTCATAGTCAGTGCCACTTGTGTCTACTCCATTGGGATTCAGCACATTTGGGAATGGAGAGGTCAGGAAGTCTTCTTCCTTTGTTAATAAACTTGCTTTCAGATCTGGAACAAAACATGTTCCACATTTGATGTTAATCTCTTTGCAGTCCAACACCATGTAAAAGAGGGACTTTGGGTGGGCATTCTGCTACTGGTGTATCATTCTAACCCACAGAGGCATAGCATATTGGCTCCTATGACAGGGATATCCCTTAGGGCAATGATAATTACTGGACAAAGGAACAATATTCAGTGTACACCATCATGTCTGCCCTCTGTGTGTTTCCATCCCTGTCCCCAATCTTGCCTCCAACCCACTCAACACAAAAAATATCAACCTCTGCCCATATCATGTTTTCTCTTTGTCACAGGACAACTCAGCATTTAGGCCCAGAATGAGAATGCTGGCAAGCATAAATACAGTAAGAAATCCCACCACTAGGACAGCCATGTGCCATTCCTCATGTCAGCTATTAGCAGTGGACAGGGAAGACACATCAAAGTTGTCCAAATTTCCCTTACTTAAAGTGGGTTCACTGACTGCACATGCGAATGCCTCATCATAGGACCTGCTCAGTGAGCACCTGGGTTGCTAAACTGCTTGTCTTAGATCCAGTAGTAATTTCTGTGCCATTGGTAAAAAAAGACAAGCCCAAGTTTGGCCAGGGGCACTTCATTAAACTTGCCCCAGCCCCACACCTTTTTGGAATTTGCTCTTGAGCATTCCTGCATAGAATCCTCCAGGGAGAGTCAAACCCTTACAATCCATCAGGGATTCAGGAATCCTTGGGGCTGCAGAATCATCCTCATAAACCTACAACAAACTGCACAGGCCACATCTCCACCATCACCTGCACACTTGGGGTACCCATAATATTTTCAGACCACAGGGCAGCCATTGGGATAGAGCCCTGTTGCTTAGCAACCTGATGCCTATTGTGAGTCAGGAGAGAGTCAGCACAATTTGCACATGTGCATTCCAAGGACCCACCAGAATTCTAGGGTACTTTGGAACCTTAGTTGACTTCATGTCCTTCATAATTTGAGCCCTTGTGAGATTTCTTCCCTAAGGTTTCTTAACTTGGGATTGCCTGCTGTATATTAGGCACAGCTGGGTACAGGGATTCCTATTTGGAGTAATGGGAAACATTCAGAATCACCTGGTGTGGTATATAGCTGATTCTGCACAGAAGGCTCAGCAGAGAAGCCTCTATTTAAAATGGATATGAGGGACATGAAGTTGTGTAACTGGAACTTGATGACAAGAGGGGAAACAGGAAACCTAGGACTGTGCAGCAATAAACAAAACCCCAAGGAAGTTTCATGGACTGTATGAAGGTACTGTTTATAATATTAGAAAATTTAATCAAATGACATGAAGATAACCCATTAATGTAAACTTGGGCAATGCAGGAAGCAAAGTCAGGTATCTCGCTTTCCTGAGATTTTGCTTTGCTTTATAATTAAGTGGTGATTTTTAACTTTTTTATTTTTTATTATATTCATTTTATTGAGATATATTCACATACCATGTAATCATACAGAACAAATCATACATTTGTTTGTTCATAGCACCATTACATATTAGTGCATTCATCACCAAAATCAATCCCTGACACCTTCATTACCACACACATACAAATAACAGAATAATAAAGTGAAAAAGAGCAATTAAAGTAAAAAAGAAGACTGGGTGCCATTTTTTGTTTGTTTTTTTCCTTCCCCCATTTTTCTACTCATCCATTCATAAACTAAACAAAGGGGACTGTGGTCCTTATGGCTTTCCCAATCCCATTGTCACCCCACATAAGCTACATTTTTATACAATCATCTTCAAGATTCATAGATGCTGGTTTGTAGTTTGACAGTTTCAGTTACCTACCACCAGCTACCCCAATTCATTAAAACCTAAAAACATTTGTGTATATTGTGTATAAGTTGGTTCACCAGAGTGACCTCTCAGCTCCTTTTGGAATCTCTCTGCTACTGAAACTTATTTCATTTTCTTTCCTTTCCTCATTTTTGTCAAGAAGATGTTCTACATCCCATGACGCTGGGACTACATTCTTCACCAGGAATCATATCCCATGTTGCTAGGGAGATTCACTCCTCTGGGTGTCTGATCTCACAAAGGGGGGAGGGCAGTGATTTCACCTGCCAAGTTGGCTTAGCTAGAGAGAGAGGGCCACATCTGAGCAACAAAGAGGCATTTGGAAGGAGGCTCTTTAGCACAATTATAGGGAGGCCTAGCCTCTCCTTTGCAGCAACAGTCTTCCCAAGGACAAGTCCTGTGGTACAGGGCATAACTCATCAAACCACCAGTCCCCTATGTCTGTTAGGGCATTAGCAACAATTGAGGTGGGGCAGGCCAATGTCCCTGCATTCTCCACCAGCTCCTCAAGGGGGCTCCCCATATATTTTTCCTTGTTTTATTTAATTAACTATTTTTTAAAAAATCAACTGTATAGAAAACAAAATATTAAAAATAACATACAATAAAAGAACTTTTCAAACAGACCATAACAAGGGAGTAAGAAAAAGAGAACTAACCTAAGATAACTACTTTACTTCCAACATGTTCCTACTCCACCCCAAGAAAGTAACCTAATATAGCAACATTTCTGTGAACTTGTTCCTACTATAACCATCAGAGATTAACAGACGGTAGTCATTCCTGGGCATTCCCAGAACATTAAATTTACCAACAGTAGCTTATCTATTCTTATTGGGTTATCATTTCCCCTTCCTTAATTGCTCCCTATTGCTAGTTCCCCTACATTCTACATTATAAACCATTTGTTTAACATTTTTCAAAGTTCACATTAGTGGTAGAATATAATATTTCTCTTTTTGTGCCTGGCTTATTTCACTCAGCATTTCATCTTCAAGGTTCATCCATGTTATCATATGTTTCAAGACATCATTCCTTCTTACTGCTGTGTAGTAATCCACCGTGTGTATATACCACATTGTATTTATCCACTTATCTGTTGAAGGACATTTGGGTTTTCTCCATCTCTTGGCAATTGTGAATAATGCTGCTATGAACATTGGCATGCAGATACTTGTTCGTGTCACTGCTTTCAGCTCTTCCGGGTATATACCAAGAAGTGCAATCGCTGGATCAAAGGGTAACTGTATACATAGTTTTCTAATAGAAGGACCAGACTGACTGAGAGTGGCTGAACCATTATACAATCCCCCCAACAATTAATAAGAGTTCCAATTTCTCCACACCCCCTCCAGCATTTGTAGTTTCCTGTTTGTTTAATGACAGACAGTCTGTTGTGAGGTGGTATCACATTGTGGTCTTAATTTGCATCTCTCTAATAGCTAGTGAAACTAAACTTTTTCTTGTGTTTTTTGACCATTTGTATTTCCTCTTCAGAGAACTGCCTTTTCATATCTTTTGCCCATTTTATAATTGGACTTCTGTACTATCATCATTGAGTTGTAGGATTTCTTTATATATGCAAGACGTCAGTCTTTTGTCAGATACATGGTTCCCCAAAATTTTTCCTATTGCGTTGGCTGTCTCTTTACCTTTTTGACAAATTCCTTTGAGGTACAGAAACTTCCAAGCTTGAGGAGTTCCCATTTTTCTATTTTTTCTTTTGTTGCTTGTGCTTTGGGTGTAAAGTCTAGGAAGTGTAAGCCTAATACATGGTCTTGAAGATGTTTCCCCATATTATCTTCTAGTTTTATGATACTTTCATTTATGTTGAGATCTTTGATCCATTTTGAGTTAATTTTTGTGTAGGGTGTGAGTAGGGGTCCTCTTTAATTCTTTTGGATATGAATATCCAACTTTCCCAGCCCCATTTGTTGAAAGACCATTATGACCCAGTTCACTGACTTTGGGGGCCTTACCAAAGATCAGCCATCCATAGATCTGGGGGACTATCTCTGAATTCTCAATTTGATTCCATTGATCAATATGTCTATCTATGTGACAGTACCATGCTGTTTTGACAACTGTGGCTTAATAATAAGCTTCAACATCAGGGAGTGTAAGTCCACCCACTTTGTTTTTCTTTTTAGAGAGTCTTTAGCAATTAGAGGCATCTTCCCTTTCCAAATAAATTTGATTACTAGATTTCCAAGTCGGCAAAGTAGGTTGTTGGAATTTTGTTTGGGATTGCATTGAATCTGTAGATGAGTTTGGGTAGAATTGACATCTTAATGACATTTAGCCTTCCTATCCATGAACATGGAATATTTTTACATCTTTTAAGGTCCCCTTCTATTTCTTTTAGTAGCATTATGTAGTTTTCTTTGTAGAGGTCTTTTACATCTTTTGTTATGTTTATTCATAGGTACATGATTTTTTTAGTTGCTATTGAAAATGGTATCTTTTTCTTGAGTGTCTCTTCAGTTTGTTCACCTCTAGCATATAGAAACATGACTGACTTATGTGCATTAATCTTGTATCCTGCTACTTTGCTAAATTTGTTTATTAGCTCTAGCCACTGTATCTTCGATTTCTCATGGTTTTCCAGATATAAAGTCATATCTTCTGCAAACAATGACAGTTTTACTTCTTCCTTTCCAATTTGGATCCCTTTTATATCTTTGTCTTGTTGGATTGCCCTGGCTAGCACTTCCAGATCAATGTTGATAACAGTGGTGATAGCAGGCATCCTTGTCTTTTTCCTGTTCTTACAGGGAAGGCTTTCAGTCTCTCACCATTGAGTACTATGCTGGCTGTGGGTTGTTCATATATGCTCTTTATCATATTGAGGAAGTTTCCTTCAATTCCGACCTTTTGGAGTGTTTTTTTGAAAAAAAGGATGTTGGATTATGTCGAATGCATTTTCAGCATGTATTGAGATGATCATTTGATTTTTGCCTTTTGATGTGGTAGCGTGTTGTAATACATTGATTGATTTTCTTATGTTGAACCATCCTTGCATGCGTGGAATGAACCCCACTTGGTCATGGTGTATGATTTTTTAATGTGCCTTTGGATTCGATTTGCAAGTATTTTGTTGAGAATTTTTACATCTGCATTCATTAGGGAGATTGGCCGGTAGTTTTCCTTTTTTGTAGCATCTTTGCCTGGTTTTGGTATGAGATTGATGTTAGCTTCATAAAGCAAGTTAAGTAGTGTTCCATTTTCTTCAATGTTTTGAAAGAGTTTAAGATTGGTGTCAGCTCTGTTCGGAAAATTTGGTAGAATTCCCCTGTGAAGCCATCTGGCTCTGGGCATTTATTTGTGTGTAACATTTTGACGACTGACTGAATCTCTTTGCTTGTGATTGATGGGTTGAGATCTTCTGTTTCTTCTCTGTTCAGTCTAGGTTGTTCATATGTTTCCAGGAAATTATCCATTTCCTTTACATTATCCAGTTTGTTGGCATATAGTTGTTCATAGTATCCTTTTATAATTTTTTTAATTTCTTCAGGATCTGCAGTAATGTCAACTTTCTCATTCATTATTTTGTTTATATGGGTCTTATATCTTTTTGATTTTGTCAGTCTAGCTAGGGGCTTGTCAATCTTCTTGATCTCAAAGAACCAACTTTTGGTGATATTTATCCTCTTTTTTTGTTCTCTATGTCATTTATTTCTGCTTTAATCCTTGTTATTTCTTTTCTTCTACTTGGTTTAGGATTGGTTTGCTGTTCATTTTCTAGCTGCTTCAGATGAGCCATTTGTTCTTTGATTTTGGCTCTTTCTTCCTTTTTAATATATGTGTTTAATGCTATAAATTTCCCCCTCAGTAACAATTTTGCTGCATCCCATAGGTTTGGGTATGTTGTCTTCTCATTTTCATTCATCTGTAAATATTTAGCAATTTCTCTTGCTATTTCTTCTTTAACCCACTGATTGTTCAGGAGCGTGTTGTTTAAATTCCAGGTACTTGTGAATTTTCTAAGTCTCTGATGGCTATTGACTTCTAATTGTATTCCATTTTAGTCAGAGAATGTGTATTGAATTATTTCAATTTTTTTTTTTAAATCTATTGAGGCTTGTTTTATGTCAAAGCATATGATCTATTCTGGAGAAAGTTCCGTGAGCACTAGGGAAGAATGTGTATCCTGGTGATTTGGGACTTAATGTTCTATATATATCTGTTAAATCCAATTCATTTCTCAGATTGTTTAGGTTTTCAATTTCCTTATTGGTCTTCTGTCTGGTTGATCTATCTATAGGAGAGAGTGATATGTTGAAGTCTCCCACAATTGTTGTGGAAACATCAATTGCTTCCTTTAGTTTTGCCAGTTTTTCTATCATGTATTTTGCAGCCCCTTGATTGGGTGCATAAACACATATCATTGTTATTTCTTTTTGTTGAATTGCCCCTTTTGTTAGTATGTAATGGCCTTCTTTGTCTCTCATGAGATCTTTGCATATAAAGACTATTTTATCAGAGATTCATATTGCTACACCTGCTTTCTTTTGGCTTTAGCATGCGTGAAATATTTTTTTCCATCCTTTCACTTTCAATTCTTTGTGTCCCTGTGTTCTTAGATGAGTCTCTTGAATGCAACATATTGATGGTTCATTTTTTTGATCCATTCTGTGAATCTATATCTTTAATTGGGGAGTTTAATCCATTTACATTCGATGTTAAAACCATGAAGGCATTTCTTGAATCAGCCATCTTATCTTTTGATTTATCTTTGTCATATATATTTTCCCCCTTTCTATTAATATCCATTAATGTTCCCATACTAAATATCTTTAGTACTGAACCTATCTCCATGTCTCTCTCTCCTTTCTTTCTTTCTCTGTCTGTAGGGCAGGTCTGTTGTTAGCAAATTCTCTCAGCATTTGTTTTTCTGTGAGAAATTTAAGATTTCCCTCAAATTTGAAGGAGAGCTTTCCTGGATAAAGTATTCTTGGTTGGAAATTGTTCTCACTCAGAATTTTAAATATGTCATGCCACTGGCTTCTCACCTCTATGGTGGCTGGAGAGTAGTCATTACTTAGTCTTATGCTGTTTCCTTTGTATGTGGTGAATTTCTTTTCTCTTGCTATTTTCAGAACTTGCTCCTTCTCTTCTGTATTTGGCAGTGTGATCAGAAGATGTCTCAGAGTGTGTTTATTTGGATTTATTCTATTTGGAGTTCACTGGGCATTTATGATTTGTGTATTTATGGTGTTTAGAAGATTTGGGAAGTTTTCCCCAACAATTTCTTTGAATACTCTTCCTAGACCTTTACCCTTCTCTTCCCCTTCTGGAACACCAATGAGTATTATATTTGGAAGATTTATATCATCTGCCATATCCCTGAAGTCCATTTTGATTTTTTTAAATTTTTTCCCCATTCTTTCTTTTGTTCTTTCATTTTCCATTCTGTCATCTTTCAGGTCACTGATTCATTATTCAACTTCCCCTAGTCTTGTACTATGAGTATCCTGAGTCTTTTGAATTTGGTTCACAGTTTCTTTAATTTCAATAAGATCATCCATTTTTTATTTACTCTTACAATGTTTTCTTTATGCTCTTCTAGGGTCTTCTGGATGTCTCTTATATCCTGTGCCATGCTCTTCTTCATGTTCTTTTTATCCTGTGCCATGATCTCCTTGTTCTTCTTTAGTTCTTTGATTAATTGCTCCAGGTACTGTGTCTCCTCTGATCTTTTGATTTGGGTGCTTGGGCTTGGGTTATCCATATTGTCTGGTTTTTTAATATGCTTTAAATTTTTCTGTTATTTTTGGCCTCCTTGCATTTGCTTAACTTAATAGGGTTCTTTTAGGATTTATAGAATGATTGAAATTCTTATCCCTAATTTGTCAAATCTACAGTTCATGCAGTACACTTTAACCAGCAGGTGGCATCCATGAGCCACCTGTTCCCTTCAAGCCAGTTCTCCCCTTTTTTTGTCTTTGTGGTGAGTGGGGGAGTGAGTCTTGTGGGGTCCAATTGGTGTACCCAACTTGCATGTGTAGTTGGTGTTGCCTGCCCTGTATATGGGGCATGTGTCTGGGCAGTCAGAGAGGGGGGTGTCTCTAACAATCAAATCTCCCTGGTGTTCCTGGAGTTTTAAAGCTGCTGCAATAGCCTAATCCTTCAGTTCAGTCCTGCCACAGTTTGTCTCTTTCACTGACCCACAAGTCCTTGATATTGGCATATGGCCCCTGTGACATGAGAGTGGGTCCCTCTTCTAGGTTGTGCCACCCCATATCCTCTGTTGAGGGATGAGTGTGCTATGCCACAGGTGAGTGCCATCCCTCTAGGGTGGCTCTGGGCTGCAGGGCTGTGTAGGGAAGCTCCCAGTTTGCTGAAAGCATGGCTGATTGTGGTGTGTTAATTCACACTGCTCAGCCTTCTCAACTCTGGGACAACCAGTGGAGGGTGCAGGGAAGGCTAATGTCCACACTCAATTTTGTGATGTGTGCATGTGTTATTGGAAGCACTTCCATCACACTGGGTTGTCTGGAACAGCTCTGGGCTATGGGGCCAATGACAGGTAGGAGTGTTCCCTGTCCACCAGAATGACAGCTGTGAGAGGATGCCCCCATTTTCTTGGGAAATTGGAGTGTTTAGTGAATTTTCTCAGCCATTGGATTATTGCCTTTTGTGTCAGAGCTCTCTTAGTTCTGCTCTTGTCTTGACTTGCCCAAATTGCAAGTCTTTGAGGCTTTCAGTATTGGGCTTCTTAGAGTAATTGTTTTAGAAAAAGAAAAAAGAATTTAAAAAGGCCCTCCTCTCAGATCCAATGGGTTATTGAAATTCTAAGAGACAAAGCAATTAGAGCCACTAAGGAAAGGTGCAGGGGCAGAGAAACTGGTTATTCTTCTGGATTTGCATATGAGCCTGACTCTGCCCAAGTTCTGCCCTTCCCCTTTCTAAGCGCACCAGAACTCCAAAAAGCCTCTGATTTTATTTTTTGGTTTTTCTTGCTGTTTTTGCTATGACTATCTCCTCTCTGCTGGCTGGCAGCTCCCAGCTTATCTGGTGTCTGATCTCAGTCTGCCTATGATTAGAGATTGGATCAGTAGTATGAGTTTCCAATAAGAGCCACCACTGCCATTCTCCCTCCTGTTTCCCAGGGCTGATGGCCCCTCCTCCTATGGGGCTGAGCCTATCAGAGAGGAGCATGCATCCCCTGTCAACAAAAACTTACAGATTTCACTGATCTCAGCAGTTCCACATGTTCATGAGTGTTGTATGAAGTATGTCCAAAGTCAAATTGCTCTGCAGTGTCTGGTCCATGTAGTTCCTGGCTTTCTCCCTACTTCCTTGGAGGAGTAACTAAAATGTACACCTCACCACTCTGCCATCTTGCCCTGCCCTCTATAAAGTGGTGATATATGATATTTGTATGTTGTTGTAGCCTACACATAATGTTTAAAATGAATTCAATTCCATGAAGTAAACAAAAAGTATACTTATCATTTAAAAAAAATCACAATGAGGGCACAGTAATCTTTTGCCAATGCAGTCTAAAATTCATAAACTTAATTTCATCAGGATGAAACTCTGACAAAAAGACACAATTTGAGGAATATTCGTTAAAAGATGGTTCAGCAGTTTTCTAATTTGTCCAGATGAAGTAAATAATTGAGTTCTATTAAGATGAAAGAGAATAAATATACCTGAAAAAGAAATGCCATGTTTAATATGAGAAAAGACACTATTTTTGTTTGTGTCTTTCTAAATCCCTATCATTATTAGTAGTATTAACATTTTGCTTGTTCAATAGGACATGATTGGGTAATTATTGGGATACTCTCCAGGCACCTAGAAGAGATATTTGTACTAGAACCAGGTTAATTTAATGAATGTGGTAATGTTCCTGTGAATATATAAGACACTCTGTTCTTAAGTGAAAAACTACAAGAACAATTAAAGAAACTGAAATTTTTTAAAACATAAATTTAAAATTGTTACAGAAAACCATACTATAAAAGGAATATGAAACAATGTTAATTCAGTGATAGAAGAAATTAAACAAAGACACTTCACATGTGTTGGTTTCCCTCCTAATGAAGGTACAGGGTCAGATCAGGATGAGATTTCACTGACCTGCTTTCATGGGATATGAGAAAAATTTTCACCATCAGTGCCACTTGGGACTACTCACATGGTCTTCTGCACATTTAGGAATGGAGAAGTCAGTGAAGTCTTCTACCTTTGCTAATAAACTTGCTTCCAGATCTGGAACAAAATATGTGCCACATTTGTACTTAATCTCTCCCAAGTCCAGCACCGTGCAAAAGTGAGATTTGATCTGGGCATTCACAGTTACATGTGTATAATTCTAACTCACAGAGCCATGGTATGCTGGCTCCCAGGGCAGGGATAACCCTCATGGCAATGATAATTCCTGGACCATGGGAAAAACAATATTCAGTGTACACCATCATGCATGCCCTCAGGGAATTTCTATCCCTGTCCCCAATCGTGCCTCCAACCCACTCAATGAAAAAAAATATCAGCCTGTCCATATATCACATGGTCTCTTCATCACAGGATCACCTTGACGGTCAATCAGCATTTAGGCCTAGAATGAGACCTCTGCCAAGCATAAATAGAGCAAGAAATCCCACCACTAATACAGCCATGAGCCAATCCTCATGTCAGCTATAAACATTGGACAGGTCAGACACACCAAAGTTGTCCAAATTTCCCTGAGTTGACGTGGGTTCATAGAGTATACATGGGCATGCCTCATTGTAGGCTATGCTAAGTGAGCAGCCAGGATGCTAAGCTCCATGTTCTAGATCCAGCAGTGATTTCTCTGCCATTGGGAATAAAGGCAGGCCCAAGCTTGGCCATGCTCACTTCAATAAACATCTGCATACCCCACACACGATTGGAATTTTCTCTTGGGCATTCTTTAAACCATCCTCCAGAGAGAGTCAAACCCTCACCGTCCTTCATGGCTGCAGGAGATCCTCAGGGCTGCAGAATAATCCTCATATACCTACAACAAACTGCACAGGCCACAACACATCCACCATCACCAGAAAACTTGGGGAGCCCTTTATATTTTCAGACCACCGGGCACCCATTGGGATAGAGACCTGTAGCTTAGCAACTTGATGTCTATTGTATGGCAGGAGAAGTTCAGTGTAAATTGTGCATGCACATTCTATGCACCCCCCCCCCCAGAATTCTAGACTGCTTTGGAACCTGGGCTGTCTCTGTCTCCCCCACAGGTTCAAGCCCCAGGGAGATTTCCTCCATGAGGTTTCTTAACTTTGGATTTCCTGCGGTATATTTGGCACACCTGGGTAAAGGGATTTCTATTTGGAATAATGGGAAAGATTCAGAAGCACTTGGTGTGGTCTGTAGCTAATTCTGCAAAGAAGGCTCAACAGAGAAGCCTCTATTTGAAAGTGGATATGAGGGATGTTAAGTCATGGAACTGGAACAAGAAGACAAGAGGGGGAAACAGGAAACCTAGGACTGTTCAGCAATAAACAATACCCCAAGGAAGGTACATGGACTGTATGAAGAGTATGGTATATTTATTAGAAATTTTAATCAACTGCCATGAAGTTAAGCCATTGATGCAAACTTGTGGAATGCAGGAAGCAAAGTAGTTATTTCAGGTTACTAGCTATCCTAAGACTTTTGCTTTCCTTTATTATGTGTTGATTTTTGATTCTTGTGTGCTGTTGTGCATATAGATAATGTTTAAAATGATTTCCATACAATGAAAGAAACATAAATTAAATTTCTCAATTAAAAAACCACCATGAGGGTGCATTAATTTTCTGCCAATACAACCAAAAATTCATAAATTCAATTTCTTCAGGAGAAACACTGAAAACAAAAAGTCAATTTGAGGAATACTCTTAAAAGATTGTTCAGCAGTTTTCTAATATCACTCAATGAAGGAACTAATTGAGATATATTAAGATGAAAGGGAATAAATATACTTGAAAAAGAAATGCCATGTCTGATATGACAATGGACCCTCTTTTTGTTTTGTGCCTTTCTCCATTTCTATCATTATTATTACTGCCAAAATTTAGCTTGGTTGATAGGACTTGATTGGGTAATTGTTGAGTTAGGAACAGGTCCCAAGATGAGATATTTTTACTACAACTATGTTAATTTAATGATTGTGGTAATTTTCCTGTGAATACATAAGAGACTGTATCTGTTCTTAAGTGAAATACCACAAGAATAATTAAAGAAACTGACTTATTTAAAGTTAAATTTAAAATTGTTAAAGAAAACCTTATACAAGGAATATGAAACCATGTTAAATATGTGATAAAAGAAATTAAATACAGACACTTCATATGTGTTGGCTTCCTTCCTCATCAAGGCACAGGGTCAAATCAGGTTGATATTTCACTGAGCTGCTTTCTTGGGATATGAGAAGAATGGTCATAGTCAGTGCCACTTGAGACAACTCCCATGGGCTTCAACACATTAGGGAATGGAGAGGTTGGGGAAGTCATCATCCTTTTCTAAAAAACTTGCTTTCATATCTGGAATAAAATATGTGCATATTTGTGGTTAATCTCTCCCAAGTCCAACATCATGTAAAAGGGGGACTTGGCATTGTCATTCACAGCTACATGTGTATCATTCTAACTGACAGAACCATGGTATGTTGGCTCCAAGAACAGTGATATCCCTCAGGGCAATAATTCCTGGACCAAGGAACAAACAATATTCAGTGTAAAACATCATGCCTGTCCTCTGAGAGTCTCCATCCCTGTCCCCAATCATGCCTCCAAACCACTCAACACAAAAAACAACAGCCTCCCCACATATCATGTGTTCTCTTCATCACAGGACCACCTTGACTGTCCCTTAGCATTTAGGCCCATATGACACTTCTGGGAAACATAAATAGAGCAAGAAATCCCATCAATAAGACAGCCATGAGCCAATGCTCATATCAGATATAAAGAGTGGACAGGGCATACACATGAATGTTTTCCAAATTTCTGATTTAAAGTGGGTTCATTGAATGCACATGGGCATGCCTCATGGTAGGCTCTGCTCAGTGAGCACCTGTCATGCTAAACTGCATGTCTTAGATACAATGGTAATTTCTGTGCCATTGGAAAAAAAAGCAAGCCCAAGCTTGGACAGGAGCACTTCATTAAACTTCCATCTACCACAAATACTACTGGAGTTTGCCATTTGGCATTCCTGGAGAGCATCCTCAAGGGAGAGTCAAACCCTCACAATCCACTGGGGCTGCAGGTGTTCCTCAGGACTGCAGAGTCATCCTCATATACCTACAACAAACTGCACAAACCACAACACCTCCACCATCACTGGCACCCTAGTGGTGCCCATTACATTTTCAGGCCACAGGGCAGCCATTGGCATACAGCCCTGTTGCTTATCACCTGATACCTTTTGTGAGGTAGGAGAGGGTGACTGTAATTTCCTCATGCACATTCCAGGCACCCACCAAAATTCTAGGCAGCTTTTGAACCTGGGCTGACTTTGTCTCTTCCATGGATTGAAGCCCTAGTGAGATTTCTCCCTTAGGTGTCTTAACTTGGGATTTCCTGCCATATACTAGGCACAGCTGTGTACAGGGACTCCTATTGGGAGTAATGGGAGAGATTCAGAAACACTTGGTGTTGTTTGTAGCCAAATATGCACACAACACTAAGCACAGAAGTCTCTATATTAAAGTGGATATGAGGGATGTGAAGTTGTGTAACTGGAACTAGATGACAAGAGGGTGAAACAGGAAACCTAGAACTCTGCAGCAATAAAAAATAACCCAATGAAGATATATGGCCTGTATGAAGAGTACTGTTTATAATATTAGAAATTTTAATCAAATGCCTTGAAGATAGCCCTTTAATGCAAACTTGAGCAATGCAGTAAGCAAAGTAGTTATTTCAGGTTACTAGCTTCCCTGAGACTTTACTTTGTTTTATTATAAAATGATTTTCAAAACTTGTTTGTTGTTTTAGCGTATAGATAATGTTTAAATGATTTCTATACAAGAAAGAAACATATTAAATATAATTTTAAATAAAAAATCACCATAAGGGCACAATAATTTTCTGCCAATACAGCCTAAACTTTCTAAACTCAATTTCATCAGGAAGAACCTCTGGAAAAAAACACAATTTGAGAAATATTCTTTAAAAGGATGTTTCTGTAGTTTTCTAATATATCCAGATGAAGGAAATCATTGACATATATTCAGATGGAAGAGAATAAATATACCTGAAATAGAAATGCCATGTTTGATATATGACTGGACACTATCTTTGTTTTGTGCCTTTCTACATTTCTATTATTGTTACTACTATTAACATTTTGCTTGTTTGATAGGACATGATTGGGTAACTGCAAAAGTCATGTACAGGCCCCTAGATGAGATATTTTTACTACAACGAGGTTAACTTAAAGATTGTGGTAATGTTCCTGTGAGTACATAAGAGAATGTCTCTGTTCTTATGTGATATACTACAAGTATAATTAAAGAAACTGACCTTTGTTAAAACATAAATTTAAAATTGTTAAGGAAACTATTTTACAAGGAAAATGAAACAATGTTAAATCAGTGATAAAATAAATTAAAGACAATTCACATGTGTTGGTTCCCCTCCTCATAAAGGCTCAAGGTCAGATCACGGTGAGATTAAACTGACCTGCTTTAATGGGATATGGGAAGAATGTTCACTATCAGTGCCACTTGGGCCTACTCCATTTGGCTTCAGCCTATTTGGATTAGAGAGGTGTGGAAGTCTTCTTCCTTAGCTAAAAATCTTGCTTTCAGATCTGGAACAAAATATGTGTAACATTTGTGGTTAATCTCTCCCAAGTCCAGCACCATGTAAAAAGAGGACTTGGGGTAGATATTCACAGTTACATGTGTATCATTGTAACTGACAGATCCATGGTATGTTGGCTCCCAGGGCAGGGAAATATCACTGGGCAACAATAATTCCAAGGAACAAACAATATTCAGTGTACACCATCATGCCTGCCCTCTGGGAGCCTGCACCCTTTCCCCAGCCATGCCTTCAACACACTCAACACAAAATAGTATGTCTCTCCACATATCACGTTTTCTCTTCATCACAGGGCCACTTTGAGTGTCACTCAGACTTTAGGCCCAAAATGAGACTTCAAGGTAGCATAAATAGAGCAAGAAATTCCACCACTGAGACAGCCATGAGCCAATCCTGATGTCAGCTATAAACAGTAGACAGGGCAGACACATGAAAGTTGTCCAAATTTCCCTGAATTAAAGTGGGTTTGTTGGCTGAGAATTGGCATGCCTCATGGTAGGCTTTGCTAAGTGAGCAACCAGAATGCTAAGCTGCATGTCTTAGATCCACTGGTAATTTCTGTGACATTGGAAAAAAAGTCAGGCCCAAGCATGGTCGAGGCACTTCATTAAAATTCAGCCTACCATGCACCCAACTGGAATTTGCACGTGGGCATTCCTGTATAGCATCCTCCAGGTATAATCAAACCCTCAGCATTCATTGGGGCTGCAGGTGATCCTTGGGGCTTCAGAATCATCATCATAGGTCTACAACAAACTGCACAGACCATGACACCTCCACCATCACCTGAATTCTTGGGAAGCACATTATATTATCACACCACAGAGCAAACTTTGGGATAGAGCCCCGTGGCTTAGCAAACTGATGCATATTGATAGGAGAGTGTGAGTGTCATTTGTACATGTATATTCCAAGCACCCACCAGAATTCTAGGCCACTTTGGCACCTAGGCTGACTCTGCCTCCTCTACTGGTTCAAGCCCCAGTGAGATTTCATCCCTGAAGTTTCTTAACTTGTGGTTTCCTGGTGTATATAAGGCACACCTGAGTAAAGGGATTCCTATTTTGAGTAATGGGAAAGATTCAGAAACACTTGGTGTGGTGTGTACCTGATTTTGCACACAAGACTCTGAAGAGAATCCTGTATTTGAAAGTTGGTATGTGGGATGTGAAGTCATGTAACTTGAACTAGATGACAAGAGGGTGGAACAGGAAACCTAGGACTGTGCAGCAATATACAACACCCCAAGGCAGATACATGGACTATACAAAGAGTACTGCTTATAATATTTGAAATCTTTAATCAAATGCTTTGAAGATAATCCATTAATGGAAACTTTTACAATGTGTAATTCAAAGCAGTTATTTCAGGTTTCTTGCTTTCCTGAGACTTTGCTTTGCTATATTATAAAATTTTGACTTTTGAATTCTTCTGTGTTGTTGTGGCTTATAGATGTTTAAAATGAATTCAATAAAATAAAAGAGACAAAAATTGAACTTCTCCTTAAAAACATCATCATGAGGACACAATAATTTTCTGCCAATACAGCCTAAAATTCATAAACTCAATTTCCTCAGGAAGAAATGACAAAAGAAACAGACTTTGAGGAATAATCTTTAAAAGGGTGGTTCAGAGGCTTTCTAATATGTCCACATAAAGGAAATAATTGAGATATATTCAGATGAAAGAGAATAAAAATACCTGAAAAAGAAATGCCATGTTTGATATTAGACTGGACACTATTTTTTGTGCCTTTCTATATTTCTATCATTATTATTATTATTATTAACATTTTGCTTGTTCAATAGGACATGATTGGTTACCTGTTGAGGTGGGGTCCAGGATCCTAGATGAGATAATTTACTACAACCAGGTTAATTTTATGTAATGTGGTAATGTTCCTGTGAATACCTAAGAGACTGTCTCTGTTCTTCAGTGAAATACTACAAGAATAAAGAAACTGACATTTTTTAAAACATAAATTTAAAATTTTTAAAGAAAACATTATACAAGGAATATGAAACAATGTTAAATCAATGATAAAAGAAAGTAAAAAAGACAATTCACATTTGTTGTTTTCCCTACTCATGAAGGTACAGGGTCAGATAAGGATAAGATTACACTGACCAGCATTCATGGAATAGGAGAAAAAAAGGTCACAGTCACTGACACTTGGGCCTACTCCCTTGGGCTTCAGCAAATTTGGGAATGGAAAAGTTGGGGATGTCTACTTCCTTTGCTTATAATTTTGCTTTCAGATCTGGACCAAAATATGTGGAATATTTGTTGTTAATCTCTCAAGGTACAGTACCATAGAAAAGGGGGACTTGGGGTGGGCATTCACAGTTACCTGTATATCAATCTATGTGACAGAGCCATGGTATTTTGGCCCCAGTATTTGGATATCCCTCAGGGCAAAGAAAATTCCTAGACCAAGGAACAAACAACATTCAGTGTAAACATAATGCCTGCCCTCTGTGAGTCTCCATCCCTGTCCCCAATCAGGCATCCAACCCACTCAACTCAAAATATATCAGTCTCTCCACATATCATGTATTCTCTTCAACAACGGTCCACATTGACTGTCACTCAGCATTTAGGCCCAGAATGAGACTACTGGCAAGCATAAATACAGCAAGAAATCCCACTGTTAAGACAGCCATAAGCCTATCCTCATGTCAGTTACAAACTGTGGAGAGGGCAGACACAACAAAATTATCCATATTTCTCTGTCTTAAAGTGGGTTCATTGACTGTACATGGGCATGACTCATGGTAGGCTATGCTAAGTGACCACTCAGGAAGCTAAGCTCTAAGGCTACAAGCAAGTGGTAATTTCTAAGCAATTGGAAAACAATGGCAGGCCAAAGCTTGGCCATGGCCACTTCATTAAACTTCTGCTACCCCATACCCAATTGGCATTTCCCATTGTACATTCCCATATCACACGCTCCAGGGAGAGTCAAACCCTCACCATCCATTGGGGCTGCATGTGATCCTTGGTTCTGCAGAATAATCCTCATATACATAGAACCAACTGCACAGGCCACAAATCCTCCATGATGACCAGAACACTTAGAGAGCCCATTATAATTTCAGACCCCAGGGCAGCCACTGGAATAGAGCCCGGTTGCTTAGCAACATCGTGCCTATTGTGAGGCAGAAAAGATTCAGCATCAATATGTATGTGCATTCCAAGCACCCACCAGAATTCTAGGCTGCTTTGGAACCTGAGCTTTCTCTGTCTCCTCCACAGATACAAGCCCAGTGGGATTTCTTCCCTGAGGTTTCTTAACTTGGGATTTCCTTCTGTATATTAGGCATACCTGGTGTGATGGTTGGGTTCATGTGTCAACTTGGCTAGGTGGCCTAGCTGTCTGGTCAAGCGGGCACTGGCCTGATGATTCCTGTGAGGCTATTTGAGGCTGGTTGGTTTGTCGGATCATCAGTCAATTGACTGCAGCTGACTGATGATTCATCAAGGGGCGTGCTTCCACAGTGAGAGAATGCAATTGGCTGGATTTGGTCCAGGTGATCAGTTGGAGGCTTATAAGCCGGACAGTTAGAGAACCTTCACTTCTTCTTCAGCTGCTCAGTGAAGCTTTTCCTGGGGAGCTCGTCGAAGTTGCCAGTTCGTTTCCTGAGGAGTTCGTCAAAGTTGTCGGTTCGTTTCCTGAGTTCTTCAAAGTTGCCGGTTCGTTTCCTGAGGAGTTCGTCAAAGTTGTTGGTTTGTTTCCCGAGGAGTTCGTTGGACGTCTTCCTTGGAGTTGACAGCTTGTTGACGGCTCTGCAGAATTTGGACTCGTGCGCTCCTGCAGTTGCGTGAGTCACTTTTACAATTTGATAATAAGAGACATCTCTCATTGATTCTGTTTCCAAGGAGAACCCTAACTAATACAACTTGGTACCGGAAGTGGTTCTTGAGAAACGGAATCTTAAAATGGGCTTTTACAACTTGTTTTCTACTCTGATTAGATTCAGAGGCACTAATGACTCTATTTCCAATAATCAAGAGGGTACTAAGAGTCCATGGCAGGAGTTGGCAAAGGAAATACACAAAATAGCACCATTTGATTCTCCTAATTGTGCTCTAGTACGAAGCAAGGCTCTGGGTGACAGCGTTTTCGACACTTTCACAGAGTTTTGCAGTATTAAGAAGTATAATGATGTTGGCTGGCTGCTCTTAGATACTTTGGATACAGTTGTAAGAGAAAGGGATGAGCTAAAGGCTTCAAATTCAAAACTTGAATGCCGTATGACAGATGTAAAGAGTTCCATCTGTGCCCTGAAAGAAAATCTTATTTCCTGTGCCCGCAGACTGGAGGTTTCTGAAAATCAGACGCAGTCTCTTATTGTGCGAGTAGCACATTTACAGCGTAAACTAAAATCTCAACCTCTCAGGGTGTCTGCTGTTAAAGTAAAGGCATTGATTGGAAAAGAATGGGACCCAGAAACTTGGGATGAAGACATATGGATTGATAATAATGACAGTGAGGACATTGGAACCCTGGATTCTGCTGGGTCATTGTTAGATTTACCTGTAGAGGGCTGTCCTGGGGAAACAGCTTCTCTGCCTCCAGTATGCCCTAAGGAGCCTGCCACGCAACTCCCACCTAAGGAGATTGACCCTTCAATGCCTGCTAATCTTGTAATCACCTCCCCTGAGGAAGCAGCCCTCACTCTTTCGTCTGGAGAGACTAATCCTGTTTTAAGAGATGAAAATGCAACAGAGTGCCCTGAGGTGAATGGCTTGAGAGATAATTCTAACTCTTTTCATGACCCACCCCCACCACCAATTTTTGCTTCAAGACCTATAACTAGGCTCAAGTCCCAACAAGCCCCAAAGGGTGAGGTACAAAGTGTGACCCATGAGGAAGTACGCTATACTCCAAAAGAACTGTATGAGTTTTCCAACTTATACAGACAGAAACCAGGGGAAATCCTCCCAGTGGGCAGAACTTCGAGCAGTGCACCTGGTTGTTCACTTTGCTTGGAAAGAGAACTGGCCAGAGGTGCGTCTGTATACTGATTCCTGGGCTGTTGCTAATGGTTTGGCTGGATGGTCAGGGACTTGGAAGGAACATGATTGGAAGATTGGTGACAAAGAAGTCTGGGGAAGGGGTATGTGGATAGACCTTTCTGAGTGGGCAAACAACATGAAGATATTTGTGTCCCATGTGAATGCTCACCAGAGGGTGACTTCAGCAGAAGAAGGTTTTAATAACCAAGTGGATAAAATGACCCGTTTGGTGGATACCAATCAGCCTCTTTCCCCAGCAACTCCTGTCATTGCCCAATGGGCTCATGAACAAAGTGGTCATGGTGGTAGGAATGGAGGTTATGCATGGGCTCAGCAACATGGACTTCCACTCACCAAGGCTGACCTGGCCACAGCCACTGCTGAGTGTCCAATTTGCCAGTAGCAGAGACCCACACTCAGTCCCCGATATGGCACCATTCCTCGGGGTGATCAGCCTGCTACCTGGTGGCAGGTTGATTACATCGGACCACTTCCATCATGGAAAGGGCAGCGATTTGTTCTTACTGGAATAGACACATACTCCGGATATGGGTTTGCCTTCCCTGCACGACATGCTTCTGCCAAAACTACAATACGTGGACTTACAGAATGCCTCATCCACCGTCATGGTATTCCACATAGCATTGCTTCGGACCAAGGAACCCACTTCACAGCAAATGAAGTGAGGGGATGGGCACATGCTCATGGAATTCTGTGGTCTTACCATGTTCCCCATCATCCAGAAGCAGCTGGGTTGATAGAACGGTGGAATGGCCTATTGAAGACTCAATTACGGCGCCAACTAGGTGGCAATACCTTGCAGGGCTGGGGCAGTGTTCTCCAGGAGGCTGTGTATGCTCTGAATCAGCGTCCACTCTATGGTGCTGTTTCTCCCATAGCCAGGATTCATGGGTCCAGGAATCAAGGGGTGGAAACAGGAGTAGTACCACTCACTATCACTCCTAGTGATCCACTAGGGAAATTTTTGCTTTCTGTCCCTGCAAGTTTAAGCTCTGCTGGTCTACAGGTCTTGGTTCCAAAAGGAGGAGTGCTTCCACCAGGAAACACAACAATAATCCCATTGAACTGGAAGTTAAGGCTGCCACCTGGCCACTTTGGGCTTCTTATGCCTCTGAATCAACAGGCAAGTAAGGGGATTACTGTACTGGCTGGGGTGATTGATCCTGACTATCAAGGGGAAATAGCACTGCAACTACACAATGGAGGTAAAGAAGAGTTTTCCTGGAATACAGGAGATCCCCTGGGGCGTCTCTTAGTACTACCATGCCCCGTGATTCAAGTCAATGGAAAACTGCAACAACCCAATCCAGGCAGGACTACCAATGGCCAAGAAACTTCAGGAATGAAGGTTTGGGTCACCCCACCAGGCAAAGAACCACGGCCAGCTGAAGTGCTTGCTGAGGGTAAAGGGAACATGGAATGGGTAGTGGAAGAAGGTCGTGATAAATATGAACTACGGCCACGTGACCAGTTACAGAAACGAGGACTATGATGATATGAATATTTCCTCCTCGTTTTGTGATGATTATGTTTGTATTTGTCTGTGAAGAAAATATTTTTGCTTTCTTCTCTGTCTTATCCCCTTATCATATGGCATAAGCTGTAACGTTCATTTTGAAGATATGGTTTTAGGTGATGTGTACGACTGCCAAGTTGACAAGGGGTGGACTGTGATGGTTGGGTTCATGTGTCAACTTGGCTAGGTGGCCTAGCTGTCTGGTCAAGCGGGCACTGGCTTGATGATTCCTGTGAGGCTATTTGAGGCTGGTTGGTTTGTCGGATCATCAGTCAATTGACTGCAGCTGACTGATGATTCATCAAGGGGCATGCTTCCACAGTGAGAGAATGCAATTGGCTGGATTTGGTCCAGGTGATCAGTTGGAGGCTTATAAGCCGGACAGTTAGAGAACCTTCACTTCTTCTTCAGCTGCTCAGTGAAGCTTTTCCTGGGGAGCTCGTCGAAGTTGCCAGTTCGTTTCCTGAGGAGTTCGTCAAAGTTGTCGGTTCGTTTCCTGAGTTCTTCAAAGTTGCCGGTTCGTTTCCTGAGGAGTTCGTCAAAGTTGTCGGTTCATTTCCCGAGGAGTTCGTCGGACGTCTTCCTTGGAGTTGACAGCTTGTTGACGGCTCTGCAGAATTTGGACTCGTGCGCTCCCGCAGTTGCGTGAGTCACTTTTACAATTTGATAATAAGAGACATCTCTCATTGATTCTGTTTCCAAGGAGAACCCTAACTAATACACCTGGGTATGGGGTTTCCTATTTGGAGTAATGGGAAAAAATCAGAAACACTTGCTGTGGTGTGCATCTGATTCTGCACAAAAGTCTCAGCAGAGAATCCTGTATTTAAAAGTGGATATGAGGGATGTGAAGTTGTATAACTGGAACTAGATGACAAGAGAGGTGTATTAGTTAGGGTTCTCTAGGGAAACAGAATCAATGAGAGGTTTCTCACTATCAGATTTGTAAAAGTGACTCACACAACTATAGGTATGCATGAGTACAAATTGTGTAGAGCAGTCAGCAAACTGTCAACTCCAAGGAAGTTGTCCAATGAACTCCTCAGGAAATGAACCAACAAATTTGATGAACTCCTCAGGAAATTGTTCACCGGCCAGCCAAAGAAGAAGTGAAGGTCCTCTAACTGTCTCACTTATAAGCCTTCAACTGATTAATTGGATTAAATCCAGCCAATTGCATTCTCTTATTGTGGAAGACACGCCCTTTGGTGAGTCATCAGTCACAGCTGCAGTCAATTGAATTATGATTTAATAAACCCGACTGTTGGCTTATTAACCAGCCACAAATGATCTCACAGCAATTGCTAGGCCAGTGTTTGCTTGACCAGACAGCTGGGCACCATCACCTGGCAAAGTTGACACATGAACCTCACCATCACAGTCCACACCTTGTCAACTTGGCAGTTATATATATCACCTAAAACCTTACTTTATCTCTCAGTAGATAACAATAACAGACATATATTTTGCCTAACGATACTCCACTGTGCAGCATACAACTATAAATGCACTGAGTCCATCCAGAATAAGGTGCATCACTGGGTGACATTAGATTTAAAATTCATTTCCTTTAGCTTAAATACAGCAAAATGAACAGTACAAGTTATGCCATATGATAAGGGGATAAGACAGAGAAGAAAGCAAAGATATTTGCATTACAGACAAATACAAACACAATCATAACAAAACAAGGAGAAAAGATTCATGCCATCATAGTCCTCATTTCTGTAACTGGTCACTTGGCCATAGCTCATATTTATCACTACCTTCTTCCACAACCCATTCCATGTTCCCTTTACCCTCAGCAAGCACTTCAGCTGGCCATGGTTCTTTGCCTGTTGGGGTGTCCCAAACCTTCATTACTGAAGTTTCTTGGCCATTGGTAGTCCTGCCTGGATTGGGTTGTTGCCGTTTTCCATTGACTTTAATCACAGGGCAGGGTAGTACTAAGAGACACCTTAGGGGTTCTCCTGTATTCCAGGAAAACTCTTCTTTACTTCCATTGTGTAGTTGCAGTGCTATTTCCCCTTGATAGTCAGGATCAATCACCCCAGCCAGTACAATAATCCCCCTCCTTGCCTGTTGATTCAGAGGCATAAGAAGACCAAAGTGGCCAGGTAGCAGTCTTAACTTCCAGTTCAATGGGATTATTGTGTCTCCTGGTGGAAGCACTCCTCCTTTTGGAACCAAGACCTGTAGACAAACAGAGCTTAAGCTTTCAGGGACAGGAAGCAAATATTTACCTAGTGGATCACTAGGAGTGATAGTGAATGGTGCCACTCCTGTTTCCATCCCTTGATTCCAAGACCCATGAATCCTGGCTGTGGGAGAAAGAGCACCATAGAGTGGATGCTGATTCAGAGCATACACAGCCTCCTGGAGAACACTGCCCCAACCCTGCAAAGTATTGCCACCTAGTTGGCACTGTAATTGAGTCTTCAACAGGCCATTCCACTGTTCTATCTACCCAGCTGCCTCTGGATTATGGGGAACATGGTAAGACCACAGAATTCCATGAGCACATGCCCATTCCCTCACTTCATTTGCTGTGAAGTGGGTTCCTTGGTCTGAAGCAATGCTGTCTGGAATACCATGATGGTGGATAAGGCATTCTGTAAGTCCACAGATGGTAGTTTTGGCAGAAGCATGTCACGCAGTAAAAGCAAACCCATATCCAGAGTATGTATCTGTTCCAGTAAGAACAAATCACTGCCCCTTCCATGATGGAAGTGGTCCAATGTAATCAACCTGCCACCAGGTAGCAGGCTGATCACCTCGGGGAATGGCTACATATCAGGGACTGAGTGTGGGTCTCTGTTGCTGGCAGATTGGGCACTCAGCAGTGGCTGTAGCCAGGTCAGCCTTGGTGAGTGGAAGTCCATGTTGCTGAGCCCATGCATAACTGACATCCCTATTGCCATGACCACTTTGTTCATGAATCCATTGGGCAATAACAGGAGTTGCTGGGGAAAGAGTCTGATTGGTATCCGCTAAATGGGTCATTTTATCCACTTGGTTATTAAAATCTTCTGAAGTCACCCTCTGGTGAGCATTCACATGGGACACAAATATCTTTGTGTTGTTTGCCCACTCAGAAATATCTATCCACATACCCATTCTCCCAACTTCTTTGTCACCAATCTTCCAATCATGTTCCTTCCAAGTCCTTGACCATCCAGTCAAACTATTAGCAACAGCCCATGAATCAGTATACAAATGCACATCTGGCCAGTTCTCCTTCCAAAGTGAACAACCAGGTGCACTGCTCAAAGTTCTGCCCACTGGGAGGATTTCCCCTCACCACTGTCCTTCAAGGACATCCCAGAAAGGGGCTGCAGTGTTGCAGCTGTCCACTTTGGGGTGGTGCCTGCATATCATGCAGAACCATCTGTAAACCAGGCCTCAGTTTTCTCTTCCTCGGTCAACTGAATGTAAAGAACTCCCCAAGATGCCATAGCTGTGGGCTGGGAAAGAGAAGGTAAGGTGGAAGTACTGGGGGCCATGGGCATTTGGGCCACTTCCTCATGTAACTTACTTGTACCTTCAGGACCTGCTCAAGCTCTATCACATATATACCATTTCCATTTTATGATGGAGTGCCACTGTGCATGCCCAACTTTATGGCTTGGTGGGTCAGACAATACCCAACTCATGATAGATAACTCACATCTCATGGTAACTTGGTGACTCATGGTTAAGCATTCTGTCTCTACTAAAGCCCAGTAACAGGCCAACAGCACTTTCTCAAATGGAGAGTAGTTATCTGCAGAGGATGGTAAAGCTTTGCTCCAAAATCCTAAAGACCTGCATTTGGATTCTCCTATAGGAGCCTGCCAAAGGCTCCAAACAGCATCTCTGCTTGCCACTGACACTTCCAGCACCATTGGGTCAGCTGGATCATATGGTCCAAGTGGCAGAGCAGCTTGCACAGCAGCCTGGACCTGTCACAGAGCCTCAGATTGTTCCGGTACCCACTCGAAACTAGAAGCTTTCCTGGGCACTCAGTAAATGGGATGGAGTAGCACACCTAAATGAGGAATACTTTGTTGCCAAAATCCAAAGAAGCCAACTAAGCATTGTGCTTCTTTTTTTGGTCATAGAAGGGGCCAGATGCAACAGCTTATCCTTCACCTTAGAAGGAATATCTTGACATGCCCCACACCACTGGACACATAGAAATTTTACTGAGTTGGAAGGCCCCTGTATTTTTGTTGGATTTATCTCCCATCCTCTGCCATGCAAATACCTTACCAACAAATCTAGAGTAGTTGGTACTTCTTGCTCACTAGGTCCAATCAACATATCATCAGTATAATGGACCAGTGTGATGTCTTGTGGGAGGGAGAAATGATCAAGTTCCCTGGGGACAATATTATGACATAGGGCTGGAGAGTTGATATAACCCTGAGGTAGCACAGTGAATGTAAACTGCTGGCCTTGCCAACTGAATGCAAACTGTTTCTGACCTACAGAGAAGGGCAACTACAGAGATGATGGAGCTAGTCTCACAAATTTATTCCTTACATTCCTGGTAAAAGGTGTGTCCTCTGGACATTCCAGGAATGTGTGAGCTGGTCTTCCATGATAAATCCACTTTAACAGTCCAATCTCTATAAGCCTTTGAATCCCCTCCTCCACATTGTACAAGGGCAGTTCTGGTATTTCAACCTCTTGTAATACCAGTCAACTTTTGATCCATGTTTCAGCCAACCACCCAAGCTGTTAACACACTTTCTGACCCCTCAAGCTACAACACTGAATGCAGAATCTCTGCTTAGTGGACCCATATCAGTAAATTCAGCCTGATCAAACCTTATATTCCTTCCACCATTATCCCACACCCTTAATATCCATTCCCACACATATTCCCCTGGTTTCTGTCTGTATAAATTGGAAAACTCATACAGTTCCTTTGGACTATGGCATACCTCTTCATGGGTCACACTTTGTATCTCACACCTTGGGGCCTGTTGGGGCTTTATCCTAGTTATAGGTCTTGAAGCAAAGACTGGTGGTGGGGGTAGGTCATGAAAAGTGTCAGAATTATCCCTCAAGCCATTTACCTCGGGACATTCTGTTGCATTTTCATCTCTTAAAACAGGATTAATCTCTGCATGCAGAGGATTGAGGGCTGCTTCCTCAGGGGAGGTGATTACAGGATTAGCAGACACTGAAGGGTTAATCTCTTTAGGTGGGGGTTGAGTGGCAGGCTCCTTAGGGTAGACTGGAGGTGGGGAAGCTGTTTCCTCAGGACAGCCCTCTACAGGTAAATCTAACAATGACTCAGCAGAATCCAGCATTCCAATGTCCTCACTGCCATTATTATCAATACGTATGTCCCCATCCCAAGTTTCAGGATCCCATTCTTTTCCAATCAATGCCTTTACTTTAACAGCAGACACCCTGAGAGGTTGAGATTTTAGTTTATGTTGTAAATCTGCTACTTGCACAATGAGAGTCTGCATCTGGTTTTCAGAAACTTCCAGTCTGCGGGCACAGGAAATAAGATTTTCTTTGAGGGCACACATAGAAACTTTTACATCCATAATATGGCATTTAAGTTTTGAATTGGAAGCCTTAGCTCATCACTTTCTCTTACAACTTTATCCAAAGTATCTAAGAGCAGCCAGCCAACAACATTATACCTCTTAATACTGCAAAATTCTGTGAAGGTGTCAAAAACACTGTCACCCACAGACTTCCTTTGTACTAGAGTATGATTAGGAGAATCAAATGGTGCTATTTTGCATATCTCCTTTGCCAACTCATGCCATGGACAATCAGTGCCCTCTTGATTATTGGAAATAGAGTCATTAGTGCCTTTGAATCTAATCAGAGTAGAAAACAATTTGTAAAAACCCATTTTAAGATTCTGTTTCTCAAGAACCACTCCCAGTACCAAGTTGTATTAGTTAGGTTTCTCTAGGGAAACAGAATCAATGAGAGTTGTCTCTATCAGATTTGTAAAAGTGACACACACAACTGTAGATATGCACAAGTCCAAATTCTGTAAAGCAGTCAGCAAACTGTCAACTCCAAGGAAGATGTCTGATGAACTCCTCAGGAAATGAACAAGCAACTTTGAAGAACTGCTCAGGAAATGAACTGGGAACTTCAATGAATATGTTTGATGAACTCCTCAGGAAACAAACCAGTAACTTTGATGAACTCCTCAGGAAATGCTTCCCTAACAGCTGAAGAAGTGAAGGTCCTCTAACTGTCTCACTTATAAGTCTTCAACTGATTAATTGGATTAAATCCAGCCAATTGCATTCTCTCATTGTGGAAGACATGCCTTTTGGTGAGTCATCAGTCACAGCTGCAGTCAATTGACTGATGATTTAATAAACTAGCCTGTTGGTTTATTAACCAGCCACAAATGTCCCTGCAGCAATTGTTAGGCCAGTGTTTGCTTGACCAGACAGGTGGGCAACATCACCTGGCCAAATTGACACATGAATGTAACCATCACAAGAGGGAAACAGGATACCTCAGACTGTGCAGCAATTAACAATACCCTAAGGAAGATACATGGTCTGTTTGCAGCGTACTGTTAATAAAATTAGAAATTTTAATCAAATGACATGAAGATAACCCATGAATGCAAACTTGTGCAATGCATGAAGCAAAGTAGTTATTTCAGGTTACTAGATTTCCTGAGACTTTGCTTTGCTTTATTATAATGTGGTGATTTTTGATACTTGTGTGTTAATGTAGCTTAGAGATAATGTTTAAAAGGATTCCAATACAATGAAAGAAACAAAAATTAGACTTATTATTGAAAAATTATCACCATGAGGGCACCATAATTTTCTGCCAATACAGCCTAAAATTCATAAACTCAATTTCTTCAGGAAGAATCTCTGAAAAAAAACACAATTACAGAAATATTCTTTAAAATGTTGGTTCAGCAGTTTTCTAATATGTCTAGATGAAGGAGGTAATTGAGATATATACAGATGAAGGAGTAAATATACCACAAAAAGAAATGGCATGTTTGATATGAGACTGTACACTATTTTTGTTTTGTGCCTTTCTACATTTCTGTCATTATTATTATTAACATTTTGCTTGATTGATAGGAGTTGACTTGGTAATTGTTGAGGTAGGAACCAGGCCTATAGAGGAGACAATTTTCCTACAGGCTTGCTAATTTAATGATTATGGTAATGGTCCTGTGACAATGTAAGAACATGTCTCTGTTCTTAAGTGAAATACTACAAAAATACTTAAAGAAATTGATATTTTTAAACATAAATTTAAAATTGCTAAAGAAAATCTTATTAAACAAGGAATATGAAACAATCTTAAATTGGTGATAAAAGAAATTAAAGACCCTTCACATGTGTTGGTTTCCCTCCTCATGAAGACACAGAGTCAGATCAGGGTGATATTACACTGATCTGCTTTCATGGGATATGAGAAGAATGTTCACAGTCCATGCCACTTTGGCCTACTCCACTGGGCTTCAGAAAATTCAGGAACAGAGAGGTGGGGGAAGTCTTCTTCCTTTGCTAATATACTTGCTTTCAGACCTGGAGCAAACTATGTGCCACATTTGTGGTTAATCTCTCCGAAGACCAGCACCATGTAAAAGTGGGAATTGTGATAGGCATTCACAATTACATTTGTATCTTTCTAACTGACAGAGACATGGTATGTTAGCTACCAGGACAGGGCTACCCCTCAGGGCAATGATAATTCCAGGAACAAGGAACAGACACTATTCATGGTACACCATCATGCCTGCCATCTGGGTGTCTCCATCCCTGTCCCCAATCACTTTATTATAAAGTGGTGATATTTGATACTTGTGTATTGTTGTAGCTTATAGATAATGTTTAAAATGAATAAATAAAATGAAATGAAACAAAATTAAAGATATCATTTAAAAATAAATCACCATGAGGGCACAATATTTTCCTGCCAATACAATGTAACATTCTTAAAATCAATTCTGTCAGAAAGAACCTCTGAAAAAAACACAATTTGAGGAATATGCTTTAAAAAGATGGTTCAGCATTTTTCTAGTATGTCCAGATGAAGGAAATAATTGAGATATATTCATATAAAGGAGAATAAATATACATGAAAAAGAAATGCCATGTTTGACATGAGACTTGATACTATTTTTGTTTTGTTCCTTTCTACAATTCTAACATTATTATTACTATTAATGTTTTGCTTGGTCCATAGGACATGATTCAGTCATTGTTGCAGTGGTGTCCAGAGCCCTAGATGAGGTACTTTTACTAAAACCAGGTTAATTTAATGATTGTTGTAAAGTTCCTGTGAATACCTAAGTGTCTGTGTTCTTAAGTGAAATACTGGAAAAAAAAATTAAAGAAACTGGTATTTTTAAAACATAAATTTAAAATTGTTAAAGAAAACCTTATTAAAAAAGAAATATGAAACTATGTTAAATCAGTAATAAAAGAAATTAAATCAAGACAATTCACATTTGTTGATTTCCCTCCTCATAAAGTCACAAGGAAAGATCAGGGTGAGATTACACTGAACTGTCTTCATGGGATATGAGTACAATGGTCACACTCAGTACCACTTAGGCCTACATCCTTGGGCTTCAGCACATTAGGGAATGGAGAGGTCAGGAAGTCTTCTCCCTTGGCTAATAAACTTGCTCTCAGATCTTGAAAAAAATAAGTGCCAAATTTGTGGTTAATCTCTCCCAAGACGAGCACAATGTTAAAGGGGGCCTTGTGTTGGGCATTGACAGTTACAGATGTATCATTCTAACTGACAGAGCCATGGTATGTTGTCCCCTGTGACAGGGATATTCCTTAGGGCAATGATAATTCCTGGACCAAGGAACAAAGAATATTCAGTACAAACCATTGTGCCTGCCCTCTCTGAGTCTTTATCCCTGTCCCCAATAATAAACCAAGCCACTCAACACAAAAAATATCAAATTCTAGACATATCATCTATTCTCTTCATCACAGGACCACCTTGACTATAGCTCAGCATTTAGGCCTAGAATGAGACTTCTGGCAAGCATAAATAGAGCAGAATTCCACCACTATGACAATCATGAGCCAATCCTCATGTCAGCTATAAACAGTGGACATGGCAGACACATCAAAGTTGTCCAAATTTCCCTGACTTAAAGTGGGTTCACTGACTTCACATGTGCATGCCTCATGATAGGCTCTGTTAAGTAAGAACCTGGGATGCTAAGATGCATGTATTAGATCCGATGGTAATTTCTGTGCCATTGGAAAAAAAATGGCAGGTGCAACCTTGCCAGGGACACTTCACTAAACTCCCACCTACCCTAATCCTTTTTGGAATTTGCCCTTGGGCATTCCTGTATAGCATCCTCCAGGGAGAGTCAAACACTCACAATCCATTGGGGATTCAGGACATCCTTGGGGCTGCAGAATCATCCTCATATACCTACAACAAACTGCACAGGCCACATCTCCTCCACCATACCCTGCACAATTGTGGAGCCCATTATATTTTAAGACCAGAGGGCAGTCATTGGAATAGAGCCCTGTTGCTTAGCAACCTGATGCCTATTGTGAGGCAGGAGAGGTTCAGCTTCATTTGTGCATGCACATTCCAAGCACCTACCAGAATTCCAGGCCACTTTCAAACCTGGATATCTCTGTCTCCAACACAGGTTTGAGCCCCAGTGAGAATTCTAGCCTGAGATTTCTTAACAAGGGTTTTCCTGCTATATAATTAGGCACCCCTGGGTACTGGGATTCCTATTTGGAGTAATGGGAAAGATTCAGAAACTCATGGTGTGGTGTGTAACTCATTCTGCATGCAAGGCTAAGGATTGAAGACTCTATTTGAAAGCAGATTTAAGGGATGTGAAGTCATGTAACTAGAACTAGATGACAAAGAGGGAAACAGGAAACCTAGGATTGTGCTGCAATAAAAACTAGCCCAAGGAAGATACATGGATGTTATGAAGAGAACTGTTTATAATATTAGCAACTTTAATCAAATGCCTTGAAGATAACACATTAATGCAAACTTGTGCAGTGCAGGAAGCAAAGTAGTTACTTCAGGTTAATAACTTTCCTGAGATATTTTTTGCTTTATTAGAAAGTGGTGACTTTTGATACATGTGTGTGGTTGTAGCTTATAGATAATGTTCAAAAAGATTTCAATACAATGAGAGAAACAAAAATTAAATTTATCATTAAAAAAAAAAAATCACCATGGGGGCAAAATAATTTTCTGCCAACAGAGCCTAAAATTCATAAACTCAATTTCATCAGGAACAACCTCTGAAGAAAAACACAATTTGAGGAATACTTTTTAAAAGGATTGTTCAGAAGTTTTCTAAAATATCAAGATGAAGGAAATAATTGAGAAATGTTCAGATGAAAGGGAATAAATATACCTGGAAAAGAAATGCCATTTTTGATATGAGGCTGGACACTATTTTTGTTTTGTTCCTTTCTACATTTCTATCATTATTATTACTATTAACGTTTTGCTTGTTTGAAAGGACACAATTGGGTTATTGTTGAGGGGGTCCTGGCCCATGGATTAGCTAATTTTACTACAACCAGGTTAATTTAATGATTCTTGTAATGTTCCTGAGAATGCATAAGAGAATTTTTTTCTGTTCTTAAGTGAATACTACATGAATAATTAAAGAAATTGACAGTTTTGGAAACATAAATTTGAAATTCTTAAGAAAACCTTATTATACAGGAAATATGAAACAATGTTAAATCAGTGATAATAGAAACTAAATAAAGACCCTTCACAGGTGTTGATTTCCCTCCTCATGAAGGCAGAGGGTCAGATCAGTGTGAGATTACACTGACCTGATTTCATGACATATGAGAAGAAGGGTCATAGTGTCGCTTGGTCTTGCTCCCTTGGGCTTTAGCACATATGGGAATGGAGATGTTGGGGAAATCTTCTTCCTTTGCTAAATAACTTGCTTTCAGATCTGGGAAAAATATATGCCACATTTGTGGTTAATCCCTCCCAAGTCCAGCACCATATAAAATTGGGACTTGAGGTTGGCATTCACAGTTACATGTGTATAATTCTAAATGACAGACCATTGTATGTTGTCTCCCAGGACAGGGACATCCCTCAGGCAATGATAATTCCTGGACCATGGAACAAACAATATTCAGTGTACACCATCATTCCTGCCCTCAGAGATTCTACATCCTTGTCCCCAATCATGCCTCCAACCCCTCAACACATAAAATATCAGCCTCTCCACATATCATGTGTTCTCTTCATCACAGAACCCCCTTGACTGTCATACAGAATTTACACCCAGATTGAGACTTGTGGAAAGCACAAATAGAGCAAGAAATCCCACCACTAATACAGCTATAAGCCAGTCTTCATGCCAGCTGTAAAATGTGGACAGGGAAGACACCTCAATGTTGTCCAAATTTCCCTAACTTTAAGTGGGTTCATTGACTGCCCATGGACATGCATCATTATAGGCTCTGCTAAGTGAGCACCCAGGATGCTAAGCTGCATATCTTAGATCCAGTAGCAATTTCTGTCCCATTGGAAAAAAAGGCAGGCCCAAGCTTTGCTAGGGATGTTCATTAAACTTCTGCCTACCCCACACCCAATTGGAATTTGCCCTTGGACATTCCTTTATAGCATCCTCCAGGAAGAATCAAACTTTCACCATCAATCAATGCTGCAGGTGATCCTCAGGGCTGCAGATTCATCTACATATACCTATAACAAACTGTACAATCCACAACACCTCCACCATCACCTAACCACTTGGGGAGCCCATTATGTTTTCAGACAGCATGGCAGCCATTTGGATAGTGCCCTCTTGCTTAGCAACATGATGCATATTGTGAGGCAGGAGGGGGTCTGTATTGTTTGTGCATGTGCATTCCAAACACCTACCAGAATTCTAGGCCACTTTGGAAAATTGGCTGACTCTGTCTCCTACACAAGTTCAAGCCCCTGTGAGATTTCTTTCCTGAGGTTTCTTAACTTGGGATTTCCTGCTGTATATTAGGCACACATGTGTACAATGATTCCTATTTGGAGTAAAAGGAAACATTCAGAATCTCTTGGTGTGTTGTGTAGCTGGTTCTGCACAAAAGGCTCAGAAGAGAAGCCTCTATTTGAAAGTGGATATGAGGGATGTGAAGTTGTGTAACTGGAACTAGATGAGAAGAGGGGGAAACAGGAAACCTAGGACTGTGCAGCAATAAACAATAGCCCAAGGAAGGTTCATGGAGTGTATGAAGAGTATTGTTTATAGTATTAGAAATTTTAATCAAATGCCTTGAAGATAACCCATTAATGCAAGCTTGTACAATGTTGGAAACAAAGCAGTTATTTCATGTTACTAGCTTTCCTGAGACTTTGCTTTATTATAAAGTGGTGATTTTTGATACTTGTGTGTTGTTGTAGCTTATAGATAATGTTTAAAATGATTTCAATACAATGAAACAAAAATTAAACTATAGATTTAAAAAATAACTCCATGAGTGCACAATACTTTTATGCCAATACAGACTAAAATTCATAATTCAGTTTCATCAGGAAGAATCTCTGAAAAAAAAATACAATTTGAGGAATATTCTTTAAAAGGATGTTTCAGCAATTTTCTAATATGTCCAGATGAAGGAAATAATTGAGATATATTCAGATGAAAGAGAATAAAAATAACTGAAAAAGAAATGCCATGTTTGATGTGAGACTGGACACTATTTTTGTTTTTTGCCTTTCTACATTTCTATCATTATTATTACAACTAACATTTTGCTTTTAAGATAGGACATGACTGGGGAATGGTTGAGGTGATTTCCAGACCCCTAGATGAGATATTTTTACAAAACCAGGTTAATTTAATGACTTCAGTAATGTTCCTGTGAATACAGAATAGACTGTCTCTGTTCTTATGTGAAATACTGCAAACATAATTAATGAAACTGACATTTTTTGAAACATAAATTTAAAATTTGTAAGAAAACCTTATTATACAATGAATAAGTAACCATGTTAAATCAGTGATAACAGAAATTAAATAAAGACACTACACATGTGTTGTCTTCCCTTCTCATGAGGGCACAGGGTCAGTTCAGGGAGAGATTACATTTACCTGCTTACATGGAATATGAGAAGAACTGTCACACTTGGTGCCACTTTGGCCTACTCCCTTGGGTTTCAGCAAATTTGGGAATGGGTAGGTTGGGGATGTATTCTACCTTTCCTAATAGTCTTGCTTTCAGATCTGGAACAAAATATATGCCATGTTTGTGGTTAATCTCTCCCAAGTCCATGAACATGTAAAAGTGGGACTTGGGATCAGCATCCACAGTTACATGTGAATCATTCTAACTGGCAGAGTCATTTTATATTGACTCCCAGGACAGCGATATCCCTCTGGGTGATGATAATTCCTGGACCAAGGAACAAAAGATATTCAGTGTACACCATCATGCTGGCCCTCTGGTAGTCTCAATCCCTGTCCCAAATCATGCCTCCAAACATCTCAACCCCCAAAATATCAGAAACTCCACTTATCATGTGTTCTCTTCATCACAGGACCACCTTGACTGTCACAGCATTTAGGCCCAGAATGAGTCTTCTGGCAAGCATAAATAGAACAAGAAATCCCACCACTAACAAGGCCATGAGCCAATCCTCATGCTTGCTATAGATAGTGAACAGGTAAGATACAGCAAAGTTGTCCAAATTTCCCTGACTTAAAGTGGGTTCACTGACTGCACATAGGCATGACTCATGGTAGGCACTGCTAATTCAGCATCCATGATGCTAAGCTGCATGTCTTAGATCCAGCAGTAATTTCTGTTCCATTGGAAAAATAGGCAGGCCCAACCTTGGCCAGGGGCACTTCATTAAACTTCTGCATACCCCACAATCAATTGGAATTTGCTCGGGTATTCCACTATAGCACCCTTCAGCTAGAGTCAAACCCTCACCATTCTTTGGGGCTGCAGGTGATCCTCAGGGCTGAAGAATCATCCCCCTATACCTACAACAAACTTCACAGGCCACAACACATCCACCTTTCCCTGCAAACTTGGGGAGCCCATTATATTTTCAGACACCAGGGCAGCTATTGGAAGAGAACCCTGTTACTTAGCAACCTGATGCCTATTGTGAGGCAGGAGAGTCAGCATAGTTTGTTCATGTGTGTTACATGCACCCAACAGAATTCTAGGCTCCTTTGGAACCTGGGCTGACTCTGTGTCCTCAACTGGATCAAGCCCCAGTGAGATTTCTTCCCTGAGGAATCTTAAATTGGGATTTCCTGCTGTATATTCAGAACTCCTGGGTACAGGAATTCCTATTTGGGGTAACGGGAATGATTCAGAAACACATGGAGTGGTGTGTAGCTGTTTCTGCAAGCAAGATTCAGCAGAGACACCTCTATTTGAAAGTAGATAAGAGGGATGTGAATTGGTGTATTGGACTACATGGCAAGATGGTGAAACAGGAAAATTAGTACTGTGCAGCAATAAAAAATACACAAAGGAAGATAAATGGACTGTATGAAGTGTACTGTTTATAATATTAGTAATTTTAATCAAATGACTTGAAGGTAACACATTAAGACAAACTTGTGCAATGTGGGAAGCAAAGATATTTCAGGTTACTAACTTTCCTGATACTTTGCTTTATTATAAAGTGGTGATTTTTGATTCTTTGTTGTTGTAGCCTATTGATAGTGTATAAAATGATTTCAATACAATGAAAGAAAAAAAATAAACTTATCATTAATAAAAACATTACCATGGGGGCACAATAATTTTCTGCCAATACAGCCTAAAATTCATAAACTCAATTTCATCAGGAAGAACCTCTGAGGAAAAACATAATTTGAGGAATATTCCTTAAAAGGATGGTTCAGCTGATTTCCAAAATGTCTCAGTGATTGAAATAATTGATGTATATTCAGGTGAGAGAGAATAAATATACCTGAAAAATAAATGCCATGTTTGATATGAGACTGGACACTATTTTTGTTTTATGCCTTTCTACATTTCTATCATTATTATTACTATTAATGTTTTACTTTGTTTGATAGGACATGAAGGGGTAATTGTTGAGGATGGGTCCAGGACCCTTGATGAGACATTTTTACTACAACCAGGTTAATTTAATGATTGTGGTAATGTTCCTGTGAATACATAAGAGATTCTCTCTTTTCTTAAGTGAAATACTACAAGAATAATTAAAGAAACAGCATTTTTTAAAAATAAATTTAAAATTGTTAAAGAAAACCTTATAATACAAGGAATAGGAAACAATGTTAAATCAGTGATAAATTAAATTAAATAAAGTCACTTCACATGTTTTGTTTCCCTCCTCATGAAGGTACAGTGTCAGATCAGGGTGAGATTGCACAGACATGCTTTCATAGAATATGAGTAGAATGGTCACAGTCAGTGCCACTTTGGTCTTCCTCCCCGGGCTTTAGCATATTCAGGATTGGAGAGGTTGGGGAAGTCTTCTTACTTTTCTAATAAACTTGCTTTCAGATCTGGAACAAAATACATGCCACATTTTTGGTTAGTCTCTCCCAATTCCAGCACCATGTAAAAGGGGGACTTGTGGTGGGCATTCACAGTTACATGTGTACCATTCTAACCAACAGAGCCATGGTACATTGGCTCCAAGGACATGGATATCCCTCAGGGAAATGATAATTCCTGGACCAATGAACAAATATTTAGTGTACACCATCATACCTGCCCTCTGGGAATATCCATCCCTGTCCCCAATTATGCCTCCAAACCACTCAACCCAAAAAGTCACCCTCTCCATATATCATGTGTTCCCTTTATCACAGGATCACCTTGACTGACACTCAGAATTTAGGCCCATAATGAGACTTCTGGCAAGCATAAATAAAGCAAGAAATCCCACCACAAAGACAGCCATGAGCCAATCATCATGTGAACTCTAAACAGTGGACAGGGCAGGCACATCAAATTTGTCCAAATTTCCCTGACTTAAGGTGGGTTCATTGACTGCACATGGGTATGCCTCATGGTAGGCTCTGCTAAGTGAGTACCCTGGATGCTAAGCTTCATGTCTTAGATGCAGAGGCAATTTCTGTGCAATTGGAAAAGAAAGGCTGAAACTTGGCCAGGGGAACTTCATTAATCTTCCATCTAACCCACACCCAAATAGAATTTGCCCTTTGGCACTCCTGTATAGTGTCCAAAAGGGAGATTCAAACACCCACCTTCCATCAGGGCTGCAGGTGATCCTTATGGCTGCAGAATCATCCAAATACACATGCAATAAACTTCACAGTCCACAAGGACTCCACCATCCCCTGCACACTTGTGGAGCCAAATATATTTTCAGACCACAGAGCAGCCTTTGGGAAAGAGCCCATGCTGCTTACCAACCTGATGCCTGTTGTGAGGCAGAAGTGGGTCAGCATAATTTGTGAATGCCCATTCCATGCAGCCCCCAGAATTCCAGGCCACTTTGGAACCTTGGCTGTCTGTCTCCTCCACATGTATGTACCCCTGTGAGATTTCTTCCCTGAGAATTCTTAATTTGGGATTTCCTGCTGTATATTAGGCATACCTGGGTACAGGGATTCCTATTTGGAGTAATGGGAAAGATTCAGAAACACTTGGTGTAGTGTGTAGCTGGTTCTGTAACCAAGGCTCATTAGGGAAGCCTCTATTTGAAAGTGGATATGGGGGATATGAAGCCATTTAACTGGAACTAGATGACAAGAGGGGGAAACAGGAAACCTAGGACCCTGCAGCAACAAAAAATATCCCAAGGAAGATACATGGACTGTATGAAGATTACTGTTTATAATATTAGAAATTTTATTCATGTGCCTTGAAGGTAACTGGTTAATGCAAACTTGGGCAATGCAGGAAGCATAGTAGTTATTTCAAGTTACTAGCTTTCCTGAGACTTTGCTGTACATTATTATAAAGTTGTGATGTTTGATGCTTGTGTGTTGTTGTAGGTTGTAGACAATGTTTAAAATGATTTCAATACAATAAAAGAAACTGAAATAAAACTTATCATTAAAAATCAACATGTGGTCACAATAATTTTCTGTCAATATAGCCTAAGATTCATAAACTTGATTTCATCTTGGAGAAACTCCCCAAAAAAACACAAGTTGAGGAATATTCTTTAAAAGATGGTTCAGCAGTTTTCTAATATGTCCAGATGAAGGAAATAATTGAGATATATTCAGATGAAAGAGAATAAATATATCTGAAAAAGAAATGCCATGTTTGATATTAGACTGGACACTATTTTTGTTTTGTCCCTTTCTACATTTCTATCTTTATTATTGCTAGTAACATCTTGCTTGTTCAATAGTACATGATTGGGTAATTGTTGAGGTGGGGTCCAGGCACCTATATGAGATATTTTTATAACATCCAAGTTAATGTAATGATTTTGTTAATGTTCCTGTTAATACATAAAAGACTGTGTCTGTTCTTAAGTGAAATACTACAAGGATAATTAAAGAAACTGGCATTTTTTAAACATAAATTTATAATTGTTAAAGAAAACTTTATTATACAAGGAGTATGAAACAATGTTAAATCAGTGATAAAAGACACCTCACATGTGTTGTTTTGCCTCCTCATGAAGGCACAGGGTCAGATCAGGGTGAAATTACATTGAGCTGCTTTCATGGGCTATAAGAAGAATGGTCACCTTCAGTCAATGTGAGCCTACAACCTTGGGCTTCAGAACATTTGGGAATGGAGAGGTCAGGGAAGTCTTCCTTTGTTAATAAACTTGGTTTGAGACCTGGAACAATATATGTGCCACATTTGTGGTTAACTTCTCCCATGTCCAGCACCATGTAAAAGGGTGACTTGGGGTGAGCAGGCACAGCTACATGTGTCATTCTAACTGACAGAGCCATGGTAAGTTGGATCCCAGGCAGCGATAAGCCTTAGGGCAATGAAAATTCTTCAATCATAGATCAGACAATATTCAGTGTACACCATCATGCCTGTCCTCTATGAGTCTCCATTCCTGTCCCCTTTCATGTCTCCAACCCACTCAACAGAAGAAATAGCCTCTCCACATATGAGTTCTCTTCATCACCAGATCATCTTGACTGTCTCTCAGCATTTAGGCCCAGAATAAGACTTCTTGCAAGCAAACATAGAGCAAGAAATCCCAATGCTATAGAAAGCCAGAAGTGAATCCTCATGTCAGCTACAAACAGTGGACATGGCAGACACATCAAAGTTGTCCAAATTACCCTGACTTAAAGTGGGTTCATTGAATGTACATAGGCAGGCTTCATTGTCAGTCTGCTAAGTGAGCTCCCAGGTTTCTAAGCTGCATGTCATATACCCAATGAAAATTTCTGTGCCATTGGATAAAAAAGGCAGTCCCAATCTTGGCCAGGGGAACTTCATTAAACTTCTGCATGGAGGTGTTCCACAGGTCTGCAGAATCATCATCATATACCTAGCAGGCATGATGGTGGACACTGAATATTGTCTTATCTATGATTGAAGAATTTTCATTGCCCTGAGGAATATCCCTGCCAGGGATCCAACTTACCATGGCTCTGTCAGTTAGAATGACACACATGCAGCTGTGCCTGCCCACCCCAAGTCACCCTTTTACACAATTGGAATTTGCCCTTGGGCATTCCTGTATAATATCCTCCAGGGAGAGTCAAATTCTCACCATCCTTGGGCATGGAGGTGATCCACAGGTCTGCAGAATCATCATCATATACCTAGAACAAACTGCACAGGCCACATCTCCACCATCACCAGCACACTTGTGGAACACTTTACATTTTAGACAACAGGGAAGCCATTGGGATAGAGTCACATTACATAGCAACGTGATGGCTATTGTGAGTCAGGAGAGGAACAGCATAATTTGGGCATGAATATTCCAAGAACCCACCAGAATCTTAGGCTGCTTTGCAATGAGGGCTCTCTAGGTCTCCTCCACAGTTTCTAGCCCCAGTGAGATTTCTTCCCTGAGGTTTCTTAACTTGGGATTTCCTGCTGTATATTAGGCACACCTGAGTACAGGGATTCCAATTTGGAGTAAATGGAAAGAGTCACAAAAACTTGGTGTGGTGTGTAGCTGATTCTGCACACAAGGCTCAGCAGAGAAGCCTCTATTTGAAAGCTGATATGATGAATGTGAAGTCATGTATCTGGAACTAGATGAGAAGTGAGGGAAACAGGAAACCTAGGACCATACAGAAATAAACAAAAACCCAAGGATGATACATGGACTGTATGAAGAGTACTATTTATAATATTTGAAATTTTAATCAAATGCCATGAAGGTGACACATTAATGCAAACATGGGAAATGTGGGAAGCAAAGTAGTTATTTCAGGTTACTAGCTTTCCTGAGACATTGCTTTGCTTTATTAAAAAGTGATTTTTGATATATGTGTGTTGTTGTAGCTTATAGATATTGTTTAAAATGATTTCACTACAATGAAAAAAAGAAAAATTAAACTTACTATTTAAAAAAATCACCATGAGGGCACAGTAATTTTCTTCCAATACAGCCTAAAATTCATAAACTCAAATTCATCAGGAAGAACCTGCAAAAAAAAATTTGAGGAGTATTCTTTAAAAAGATGGTGAATCAGTTTTCTAATACATCCAGATGAAGGAAAATATTGAGATATATGCAGATAAAAGATAATAAATATACCTGAAAAAGAAATGCTATGTTGGATTTGAGACTGGACACTGTTTTTGTTTTGTGCATTTCTACATTTCTATCATTATTATTACTATTAACATATTGCTGGTTTGATATGACATGATTGGGTAATTATTGAGGTGTGGCTGAGGACCATAGATGAGATATTTTTACTACAACCAGGTTAATTTAATGACTGTGTTAATGTACCTGTGAATATATAAGAGGCTTTCTCTGTTCTTAAGTGAAATACTACAAGAATAATTAAAGAAACTGACATTTTTTTAAACATAAATTTAAAATTTTTAAAGAAATCCTTATGCAAGGAATATGAAACCATGCTAATAGGTGATAAAAGAGATTAAATAAAGACATTTCACATGTGTTGGTGTACCTCCTCATGAAGCCATAGGGTCAGATCAGGAAGAGTTTACACTGACCTGCTTTCATGGGATATGAGAATAATGGTCACAGTCAGTGCCACTTGGGCCTACCGCATTGGGCTTCTGCACATTCAGGAAGGAAGAAGTCAGGGATGTCTTCTTCCTCTACAAATCTGCTAGCCCTCCAACATGGAACAAGTTTTATGTGCCACATTTGTGGTTAATCTCTCCCAAGTCCAGCATCATGAAAAAGGGGAATTTGGGGTGGGCATTCACAAATACATGTGTATCATTCTAAATGACAGAGCCATGGTATCTTGGTTCCCAGGTCATAGATATTCCTCAGGGCAATGATGATTCCTGGACAAAGGAACAAACAGTATTCAGGGTACACCATCATGCCTGCCCTCTGGGAATCTCAAACTCTGTCCCCAATCATGCCTCCAACCCACTCAACCCAAAAAATTGCTGGCTAACCACATATGTTTTCTTTATCACAGGTCTGCCTTAACTGTCACTCAGAATTTAGGCCCAGAATGAGACTTCTGGCAAGCATAGATAGAGCAAGAAATCCCACCACTAAGACATTCATGAGCCAATCCTCATGTGAGCTCTAAACAGTAGACAGGACAGACACATGAATGTTGTCCAAATTTCCCTGACTTAAAGTGGGTTCATTGAATGCAGGTGGGCATGCCTCATGTTAGGCTCTGCCAAGTGAACACCCAGGATGCTAAGCTGCATGTCATAGATCCAGCAGTAATTTTAGTACCACTGGAAAAAAAAAGACAAGCCCAAGCTTGGCCAGGGGCATTTCATTAATCTTCCAACTAACACTCACCCAATTGGAATTTGCCTGTGGGAATTCCTGTATAGAATCATCCAGGGAGAGTCACTCAACATCCATTGGGGCTGCAGGTGATCCAAGGGCCTGGAGAATCATCCTCATATACCTACAAGAAACTGTAAAGGCCAAAACATGTCCAACATCACCTGCACTATTGGGGAGCCCATTATATACTCAGAAACAAGTCAGCCATTGGGATAGAGTCCTGTTGCTTAGCAACCTGATGCCTATTGTGAGGCAGGAGAGGGTCAGCAGAATTTGCACATGTGAATTCCAAGCACAGGTCAGTATTCTAGGGAGTTTGGAATATGGCTGACTCTGTGTCCTACGTAGGTTTGAGCCCCAGTGAGATTTCTTCCCTGAAGTATCTTAACTTGGGATTTCCTGCTGTATATTAGGCACATCTGTGTGCAGGGATACCCATTTGGAGTAATGGGAAATGTTCAGAAACACTTGTGGTGTGTAGCTGTTTCTGCACACTAGAAGCCTCTATTTGAAAGTGGATATGAGAGACATGATGCCGTGTAACTGGAAGTAGATGACAAGAGGAGAAACAGGATACCTAGGACTGTGCAGCAACAAACAATACCCCAGGAAGATACATAGACTGTATGAAGAGAACTTTATAATATTAGAAATTTTAATCAAATATCTTGAAGATAACACATTAATGCAATCCCATGCAATGCAGGAAGCAACGTAGTTATTTCAGGTTACTAGACTTCCTGAGATTTTGCTTTGCTTTATTATAAAGTGGTGATTTTTGACACTTGTGTGTTGTTGTAGTTTACAGGTAATGTTTAAAACAAATTCAATACAATGAAAGAACAAAAATCAAACATAATTTTAAAAAAATCAGCCTCATTGCACAATTGTTTTCAGCCTAAAATTCATAAACTCAAATTCCTCAGGATGAACCTCTGAAAGAAAACACAATTTGGGGAATATTCCTTAAAAGGATGGTTCAGCAGTTTTCTAATATGTCCAGATGAAGGAAATAATTGAGATATACTCAGGTGAAAGAGAATAAATATACCTGGAAAAGGAATGCCATGTTTGATATGAGACTGGGCTCTATGTTTGTTTTCTGCCTTTCTGTGTTTCTATCACTATTACTATTAACATTTTGCTTGTATGATAGGACCTGATTGGGTAATTGATGAGTTGGGAACTAGGCCCATAGATGAGATATTTTTACTACAACCAGGTTAATATAATGATTGTGTTGATGTTCCTCTAAATACATAAGGAATGCTCTGTTCTTAAGTGTAATACTACAAGAATAATTAAAGGAACTGTCATTTTTAAACATAAATTTACATGGTTAAATAAACCTTACTATACAAGGGACATGAAACAATGTTAAGGCAGTGAAAAAATAAATTAAATAAAGAGTTCACATTTGTTGGTTTCCTTCCTCATGAAGGCAAATGTTCAGATCAGGGTAGATTACACTGAACTGCTTTCAAGGGTTATGAGAATGGTCACAGTCAGTGCAACTTGGGCCTTCTGCACTGGGCTTCAGAAAATTCGGGAATGAAGTGGTTGGGGAAGTCTTTTTCCTTTGCTAATAAACTTGATTTCAGATCTGGAACAAAATATGTGCCACATTTGTGGTTATGCTCTCCTAAATCCCATTCCATGTAAAAGGGGAATTGGGGAGGGCATTCACAGTTACATGTGTATCATTCTATATGACAGAGGCAGGGCATGATGGCTCCCAGGACAGGGATATCCCTGAGTGCAATGATCATTTGAGAATGAAGGAAAAAACAATATTCAGTGTACAGTATCATGCCTGCCCTCTGGGAGTCTCCATACCTGTTCACAATCATGCCTCCAATGCACTCAACAAAAAAATAGCCTCTCTAGGTATCATGTGTTCTCTTAATCACAGGACCACCTGGACTGTCACTCAGCATTTCGATCCAGAATGGGATTTCTGGCAATCATAAATAGAGCAAGAAATCCCACCAATAAGACAGCCATGAGCTTATCTTCATTTCAACTATAAACAGTGGACAGGGCTGAGACATTAAAGTTGTCCAAATTTCCCTGACTTTTTGTGGGCTCATTGGCTGCACATGGGCATGCCCCATGGTAGTCTCTACTAAGAGAACACAAGAAGCTAATCTGCTTGTCTCAGAACCATCAGTAATTTTTGTGCCATTGGAAAAAAAAGGCAGGACCATGCTTGTCCAGGGGCACTTCATTAATGTTCCCCCTACCACACTTCCAATTGGAATTTGCCCTTGTGCATTCCTGTATAACATCCTCCAGGGAGATTCAAACAGTCACCTTCCATTAGGGCTCAAGGTGATCCTTTGGGCTGTAGAATAATCCTTATATGCCTTCAACAATCTGCACAGGCCACAACACCTCCACCATCACCTGCAAACTTGAGGAACCCAATATATTTTCAGACCACATGGCAGCCATTGGGATAGAACCCTGTTGCTTAGCAATATGATGCCTAATGTGAGTTAGATGTTAAGTGTAATTTGTGCATATACACTCCAAGCACTTGCCTGATTTCTATGCCTCTTTGGAAACTGGGCTGGCACTGTCTCCTACACAGGATCAAGCCACAGTGTGATTTCATCCCTGAGGTTTCTTAACGGGATTTTCTGCTGCATATTTTGCACACCAGGTTATAGGGATTAATCTTTGGAGTAAAGGGAAAGATTCAGAAAAAGTTGGTGTGGTGCATAACTGCTTGTGCACAGAAGGCTTAGCAGAGACACCTCTACTTGATTGTGCATGAGAGATGTGAAGTCATGTAACTGTAACTAGATGTGAATGTAGGGAAAAAGTAAACCTAGGACTGTGCAGCAATAAACAATACCAAAGAAGATATGTGGACTGTATGAGGAGTACTGTTTATAATATTTGAAATCTTTAATCAAATGCATTGAAGATAACCCATTAATGCAAACTTTTGCAATGCAGGGAGCAAAGAAGTTATTTCAGGTTACTTGCTCTCCTGAATCTTTGTGTTGCTTTATTATAAAGTGGTGATTTTTGATACATATGTGTTGTACTTGTATATAATTTTTAAAATGTATTCAATTCATTGAAACAAATAAAATTAAACTTCTCATTTAAAAGAAAATCACCATGAGGGCACAGTAACTTTCTGTCAATACAGTGGAAGAACTTCTGAAAAAAAAAAAACACAATTTGATAAATATTCTTTAAAATGGTGGTTCAGCAGTTTTCTAATATGTCCAGAAGGAAATAATTGAGATATATTCAGATGAAAGAGAATAATACACCTGTAAAAGAAATGCCACATATGATATGAGACTGGACACTATTTTTGTTTTGTGTCTTTCTACATTTCTATCATTATTATCACTATTAACATTTTGCTTGTTCAGTAAGACATAGTTGGGCAATTGATGAGGAGGGGACCAGGTCCCTAGATGAGATATTTTTACTACAACCAGGTAAATTTAATGATTGTGGTAATGTTCCTGTGACTATATCAGAGAATGCCTGTGTTCTTTTTTTTTTTTTTTTTTAATTCAGTTTTATTGAAATACATTCACACATCATGCAATCATCCATGATATGCAATCCACTGTCCACAGTATGATAACATAGTTATGCGTTCATCACCACAATCTATCTCTGAACATTTTCCTTACATCAGAAAGAACCAGAACAAGAATAAAAAATAAAAGTGAAAAAAAAAAACACCCAAATCATCCCCCCATCCCACCCCATTTGTCCTTTAGTTTTTATCCCCATTCCTCCACTCATCCATACACTAGATAAAGGGGGTGTGATCCACAAGGTCTTCAAAATCACACTGTCACCCCTTGTAATCTACATTATTATATAATTGTCTTCAGGAGTCCAGGCTGCTGGGTTGGAGTTTGGTAGTGTCAGGTATTTACTTCTAGCTATTCCAATACATTAAAGCCTAAGAGGTGTTATCTATATAGTGCATAAGAATGTCCACAGAGTGACCTCTCGACTCCATTTGGAATCTCTCAGCCACTGAAACCATTTTGTCTCATTTTGCATCCCCCTTTTGGTCAAGAAGATACTCTCAGTCCCACGATGCCGGGTCTACATTCATCCCCGGGAGTCATACTCTGCGTTGCCAGGGAGATTTACACCCCTGGGAGTTGGGTCCCACGTAGGGGGGAGGGCAGCGAGTTCACCTGTCGAGATGGCTCAGTTAGAGAGAGAGAGGGCCACATCTGAGCAACAAAGAGGTACTCAGGGGGAGACTCTTAGGCACCATTACATACAACTTTAGACTCTCCTTTGTGGTAATGAGCTTCATAAGGGCAAGGTCCCATGCTCAAGGGCTCAGCACATCAAACCACCAGTCTCAATGTTTGTGACAACATACGCTAGGGGATCAGCATCTCAAAGTTTAGAGATAGGCCTTACAATTCAGGGATAGAGTTAACTGCTGTAAGAGCTTACAATCTAGGTACTATTACAATTATTGTGTCCACGTTAGGCTATGTTCTAAGATTCAATTCTGAGTTTACACATTGTAGTTAGTCCATATTGGTGAGGCATCATTGGTCTCACCATGTTTTCTCCAACACTTTTACTCCTATATATATATTTTCCTACAATTTTATAGACTTATATTCACATACCATACATTTATCCACAGTGTACAATCAGTTGTTCATGGTATCATCATAAAGTTGTACATTTATCACTACAATCAGCATTTGAACATATTGATTACTACAGGAAAAATTGTTTTTTTTTTTTTTTTTTTTTTTTTTTAGCAATAAGAAAAAATGTTAAAAAGAAAAATAACATGTCATACAATACAATATACTACTAAGGACAGCAAATAACACCACTACCAAGAATCCCATATTACTCCCCTATATCCCTTTCTCATATACATTTAGCAATGGCATATTGCCTTTGTTACATTTAATGGAGGTATATTACAATGTTACTGTTGACCATAGACTCCAGTTTGCTTTGATTATGTTTTTTCCTGAATACCATCCCTTTTTCAAATTTCTACATGGTTGACATTCATTTGCTTTCCCACATGCAAAAACATTTTTATATTTGTATATTTAGTAACAGTCATTGGCCACTCCAGTTTTTGCCACGTTATACAGTCCCAGTCTTTATCATCTATCATTACCTCTGGTGTCATACATTCTCCTATCCCACCTCTTTCAGCTTTACTCACAGACATCTTTGTTCAGTGTACTTACAATACCGTGCTACCATCACACAGCATTATGCTATCTATTTCTGGATCTATGCGATCAATCCTAAACATTCTGTAGTCCTTCAGCATCAAATGGCTGATCTCTGCCCTCTTTCTATCTCCTGGTCGCCTGTTTGTCAGCTTTTAACTCCCAAAGTTTGTTCATTAATATCTGTTCATATTAGTGAGACCATACAGAATCTGTCCTTTTGTTTCTGGCTAACTTCACTCAACATAATGTCCTCAAGGTTCAGCCACATTATTACATGATCCATGTCTTTGTTCTGTCTTACAGCTGCATAATATTCCATCGTGTGTATATACCACAGTTTGTTTATCCACTCGTCCTTTGATGGACATTTGGGCTGTTTCCATCTCTTGGCAATTGTGAATAATGCTGCAATAAACATTGGTCTACAAATGTCTGTTTGTGTCTTAAGTTTCAGTTCCTCTGAGTATATACCCAGCAATGGAATAGCTGGGTCATATGGCAAATCTATATTTAGCTTCCTGAGGAACCTCCATACTGTCTTCCAGAGTGGTTGCACCATTCTACATTCCCACCAGCAATGAATAAGTGTGCCTCTTTCTCCACATCCTCTCCAGCACTTGTCATTTTCTGTTTTTTGGATAATGGCCATTCTGGTAGGTGTGAGATGATATCTCATTGTGGTTTTGATTTGCATTTCCTTAATAGCCAGTGAAGGTGAGCATTTTTTCATATGCTTTTGAGCCATTTGTATTTCCTCTTCAGAAAAATGTCTGTTCATGTCTTTTGCCCATTTTTTAATTGGATTGTTTGTCTTTCTGTTATTGAGATGCAGGATTGCTTTATATATTTGGGATATTAAACCCTTATCTGATATGTGGTTTCCAAATATCATCTCCCATTGTGTAGGTTGCCTTTTGACTTTTCTGGCAAAGTCCTTTGATGTACAAAAGTGTTTAATTTTGAGGAGATCCCATTTGTCTATTTGTTCTTTGGTTGCTCGTGCCTTGGGTGTGAGGTCTAAGAAACCACCTCCTTTCACAAGATCTCTAAGATACTGTCCTACATTTTCTTCTAAGAGTTTTATGGTCTTGGTGCTAATGTTTAGGTCTTTGATCCACTTTGAGTTAATTTTGGAATAAGGTGTGAGATGGACATCCTCTTTCATTCTTTTGGAAATGGATATCCAGTTCTCCAAACACCATTTATTGAACAGGCTGCTCTTTCCCAGTTGCTTTGGCTTCACTGCCTTATCAAAGATCAGTTGTCCATAGATGTGAGGGTCTACTTCTGAACACTCAATTCGATTCCATTGATCAGTATATCTGTCCTTATGCCAGTACCATGCTGTTTTGAGCACTGTAGCTTTGTAATATGCTTCAAAGTCAGGTAGTGTGAGACCTCCCACTTCATTCCTCTTTCTCAAGACATTTTTGGCTATTCGGGGCACCTTACCCTTCCAAATAAATTTAGTTATTGGTTTTTCTATTTCTTTAAAGTAAGTTGTTGGGATTTGAATTGGTATTGCATTGAATCTGTAAATCAGTTTAGGTAAAATTGCCATCTTAACTATATTTAGTCTTCCAATCCATGAACATGGTATGTTCTTCCATTTTTTCAGGTCTTGTTCAATTTCTTTTAGCAGTTTCTTATAGTTTTCGATGTAAAGGTCTTTTGTGTCCTTGGTTAAGTTTATTCCTAAATACTTGATTCTTTTGGTTGCTATTGTAAATGGGATTTTTTTCTTGATTTCCTCCTCTTGTTGCACATTACTTGTGTATAGGAACACTACAGATTTTTGCGTGTTGATCTTGTAGCCTGCTACTTTGCTGTATTCATTGACTAGTTGTAGTAGCTTTGCTGTAGATTTTTCCGGATTTCCTACATATAGAATCATGTCATCTGCAAATAGTGAAAGTTTTACTTCTTCCTCTCCAATTTGGATGCCTTTTATTTCTTTTTCTTGCCTAATTGCTCTAGCTAGAACTTCCAGCACAATTTTGAATAGCAATGGTGATAGTGGGCATCCCTGTCTTGTTCCTGTTCTTAGAGGAAAAGCTTTCAGTCTCTCCCCATTGAGTGTGATGTTAGCTGTGGGTTTTTCATATATTGCCTTTATCATGTTGAAAAAGTTCCCTTCTATTCCTATCCTTTGAAGTGTTTTCATCAGGAAAAGATGTTGAATTTTGTCAAATGCCTTTTCTGCATCAATCGAGATGATCATGTGGTTCTTCTGCTTTGATTTATTGATGTGGTGTATTACATTAATTGATTTTCTTGTGTTGAACCAGCCTTGCATACCTGGAATAAATCCCACCTGGTCGTGGTGTATAATTCTTTTAATGTGCTGCTGGATTCGATTTGCGAGTATTTTGTTGAGGATTTTTGCATCTATATTCATTAAAGAAATTGGTCTATAATTTTCTTTTTTTGTAGTGTCTTTGCCTGGTTTTGGTATTAGGGTGATGTTGGCTTCATAGAAAGAGTTAGGTAGCTTTCCCTCTTCTTCAATTTTTTTGAAGAGATTGAGCAGGATTGGTACTAATTCTTTCTTGAATGCTTGGTAGAATTCACATGTGAAACCATCTGGTCCTGGGCTTTTCCTTTTTGGGAGCTTTTTGATGACTGACTCAATCTCTTTACTTGTGATTGGTTTGTTGAGGTCATCTATTTCTTCTTGAGTTAATGTTGGTTGTTTATGCTTTTCTAGGAAGTTGTCCATTTCATCTAAGTTGTCTAGTTTATTAGCATATAGTTGCTCATAGTATCTTCTCATTATCTCCTTAATTTCTGCAGGGTCGGTAGTTATATTTCCTTTACCATTTCTGATTGCATTTATTTGCATCTGCTCTCTCTCTTTTTTTTTGTTAGCCTAGCCAGTGGTCCATCGATTTTATTGATTTTCTCAAAGAACCAACTTCTGGTTTTGTTGATTCTCTCTATTGTTTTCCTGTTCTCAATTGCATTTATTTCTGTTCTAATCTTTGTTATTTCTTCCCTTCTGCTTGCTTTGGGGTTAGTTTGCTGTTCTTTCTCTAATTCCTCCAGGTGAGCAGTTAACTCTTCAATTTGTGCTCTCTCTTCTCTTTTAATATAGGCATTTAGGGCAATAAATTTCCCTCTCAGCACTGCCTTTGCTGCATCCCATAAGTTTTGATAAGTTGTGTTTTCATTGTCATTTGCCTCGAGGTATTTACTAATTTCTCTTGTAATTTCTTCCTTTACCCACTGGTTTTCTAAGAGGGTGTTGTTTAGCCTCCATATGTTTGTGAATTTTATGACCTTCTGCCTTTTATTTATTTCCAACTTCATTCCATTGTGGTCTGAGAAAGTGTTTTGTATAATATCAATATTTTTAAATTTGTTGAGACTTGCTTTGTGACCCAACATGTGGTCTATCCTAGAGAATGTTCCATGAGCACTTGAGAAAAAAGTGTATCCTGCTGTTGTTGGGTGTAGTGTTCTATAAATGTCTGTCAAGTCTAGTTCATTTATCATACAATTCAACATCTCTGTTTCTTTAGTGATCCTCTGTCTAGATGTTCTATCCATTGATGAGAGTGGTGTATTGAAGTCTCCAACTATTATTGTAGAGGTATCTATTTCTCCTTTCAGTGATCGCAGTGTTTGCCTCATGAATTTTGGGGCATTCTGGTTTGGTGCATAAATATTTATGACTGTTATGTTTTCTTGATGAATTGACCCTTTTATTAATATATAGTGTCCTTCTTTGTCTCTTTTAATTGTTTTGCTTTTGAAGTCTAACTTGTCTGATATTAATATAGCTACTCCCGCTTTTTTCTGGTTGTTGTTTGCATGAAATATCTTTTTCCAACCTTTCACTTTCAGTCTATGTTTGTCCTTGTGTCTAAAGTGAGTTTCTTGTAGACAGCATATAGATGGGTCCTGTTTTTTAATCCATTCTGCCAGTCTGTGTCTTTTTATTGGGGAGTTTAATCCATTTACATTTAGTGTTATTACTGTATGGGCAGTACTTTCTACTACCATTTTGTTTTTTGGAATTTATATGTCATATCTTATTTTTTCCTCTCTTTTTACCTTTACTGATAATCTTCATTTCTGCACTCTTCTCCAACTCTCTCTCTCCTGTCTTTTCCTATCAGCCTGTAGCACTCCCTTTAGTATTTCTTGTAGTGCTGGTCTCTTATTCACAAACTCTGTCAGTGTCTGTTTGTCTGAAAATGTTTTAATCTCTCCCTCATTTTTGAAGGAAAGTTTTGCTGGATATAGAATTCTTGGTTGGCAGTTTTTCTCTTTCGGTATCTTAAATATATCATGCCACTGTCTTCTTGCCTCCATGGTTTCTGCAGAGAAATCTGTACATAGTCTTATGGACTTTCCCTTGTATGTGATGGATTGCTTTTCTCTTGCTGCTTTCAGAGTCCTCTCTTTGTCTTTGACATTGGACAATCTGACCAGTAAGTGTCTTGGAGTAGGTCTATTGGGATCTATTCTATTTGGGGTACGTTGTACTTCTTGAATCTCTAATTTTCTGTCTTTTATAAGAGTTGGGAAATTTTCAGTGAATATATCTTCTATTACTCTTTCTGCCCCTTTTCCCTTCTCTTCTCCTTCTGGGATACCCATAACACGTATATTGGTGCGTTTCATGTTGTCACTCAGCTCCCTAAGACCCTGCTCATATTTTTCCATTTTTTTCACCAGCTGTTCTTTTGTGTGTATGAATTCGAATGACCTGTCTTCCAGTTCACTGATCCTTTCTTCTGCCTGTTCAAATCTACTGTTGTGTCCCTCCATTTTGTTTTTCATCTCCTCCATTGTGGCCTTCATTCCCATGAGTTCTGCCATTTGTTTTTTTAAGTTTATGAATTCTTCTTTATGGTCAGCCAGTGTCTTCTTTATATCCTTCAGCTCTTTTGCTATATCTTCCTTCATTTCATCAAATTTATTTAGCATTAGTTGCCTCCACTCCTGTGTCTCAGCTGAGCTATTAGTTTGTTCCTTTGGCTGGTCCATGTTTTCGTGTTTCCTGGTATGGCTTGTTATCTTAAGTTGTCTAGGCATCTGATTCTCTTGATTAGTTTATTTTGGAGCTTGTTTTCTGTCTTTTACCTAGTGGTTTTCTTGTTGGTTGGCTTTGTTCTCTGGCCTCTGTTATTCAGTTCAACTTATTCTAGACCTCTAACTTAGGTTCTATTTAGTTGATCACAATTTTTCCCCTCTTGTTTTTTTCTGTTTCTTGCTCTGCCTCTATGTAACCTTTTTGTGAGTGGGTCTCCTTGGATATGGTCGACCCTAGTCAGATTTTCCCAGTCTAGTGAGGCCCAGGTCTCATTGGGAGGGTATGGAGTTTTCCTGAGAATGAGACCCTCCTATGAGGCCTTTAGAATTGGTGCTTTTCCTCTCCTGTCCAGCAGGTGGCGCTGGCCAGCCCGCAGCTCCCCCACCAGTGTAAGGAGGTATGGAGCCTTTAGTTCTCCTGGTGACTCTGAGCCTGTCAGGGGCGTGGCTGACTGAAGCTGGAATCTGAATTCCAGCCCCTGGGGTCTGAATTCCCAGAAGGAGGACTGCCAGTTGAGCTGGGCCTCCCTCCACTCTCCCAATCCTCAGACCTCCAGTTGTCTCTCAGGGACACTATTCCCTTCTCCTCTCTCCTCTTTGGGGCCTCTCAAGGTAGATTACTTGGTCAGCCTGAGTTACCAACTAAAGATGGGGCTGGAGGCCTTCAGTAGTGAATACGGAATTCAAAGACACTGTGGGTACTCTGTCTCCTCTCAAGCCCAGCCTAGTCCCTCAACCTGGGCTTTCCGATAGAAAATAACCACATATATTACTTTTAGATAAAAAAAAAAAAAAGTAGAAAAGAAATCAAGAAAAAGAAAAAAGGGAAAAAAAAAGAGTCTCTTTTAAATGTCTTTCCCCAGCCTGGAAGTTTTGTCAGTGTCAGAATAGAGCATTTAAAGATATGCTTTGGGCTATTGTCTGATAATTACTCTCCAACCGCTTCAGTTCCACCCCTGCCAGGGGCTATTGAAATGCAAAGAGATAAGGGATCAGTGAGAAGCCAGAAGGGACAAAATGTAAGGGAGAAAAAAAATGGCTTTTTTGGAGTCTGGGAATGGGTGCCCGCTTTTACGTGCCCCCACTTCTTGGAGCCCAGCCCTTCTTTAGCACCCCAGCTCCCAAAGTTAGTTAATTAATTTGTTAATTAATTCTGCAGTTGAGGCTGGGTTGAGCCTCCCTTCTTGCCCTCAGCAGATTGCTGTTTTTTGGTTCTTCCCCCCCCCCTTTCAGGAAGCCGGCAGCAAGACAGTCTGTGAGGTCTGGGTGGGGAGGGGCGCCAGACCCCTGGTCCGGGGAACTTACAATGTTCGCTGCGATCTCAGCTTTTCCTCCAATTCCAAACTTGAGTCCAATGTGTGACTGGTTACTGGAGACCCCGAAAACGCTGTTTCATATAGTTCTTGGGTAACTGCCAGCTGCTCTAGGGGAGAGACGAAATTCTGCTCCTCACCACTCTGCCATCTTGCCCATGATCGCCGGTGCTTCCTTTTTTCCTTTCTTGTCTCCATTCTTAAGTGAAATAGTACAAGAACAATTAAAGAAACTGACTTTTTCAAAAAACATAAATTTAACATTAAGGAAAACATTATTATACTAATAATATGAAACAATGTTAAATCAGTGATAACAGAAATTAAAGACCCTTCACATATGTGGATTTCACTCCTCATGAAGGCACATGGTCAGATCAGGTTGAGGTTACACTTCCATGCTTTCATGGGATACGAGAAGAACAGTCATTATCAGTGCCACTTGGGCCAACACCCTTGGACTTCAGAGCATTCAGGGATGGAGAGGTCAGGGAAGTCTTCCTCCTTTGCTAATAAATTAGCTTTCATATCTGGAACAAAATATGTTCCACACTTGTGATTAAACTCTCCCAAGTCCAGCACCATGTAATAGGGGGACTTAGGGTGGGCATTCACAGTTACATGTGTGTAATTCTAACTGGCAGAGACAGGGTATCTTGGCTTAGAGGACAGAGATATCCCTCAGGGCTATGATAATTCCTGGACCTAGGAGAAATCAATATTCAGTGTACATCATGATGCCTGCCCTCTGGAAGTCTCCATCCCTTTCTGCAATCATACCTCCAACCCACTCAACATAAAAGATGTCAGCCTCTCCACATATCATGTGTTCTCTAATTCACAGTACCACTTTGACTAACACTCAGCATTTAGGCCCAGAATAAGACTTCTGGGAAGCATAAATAGAGCAAGAAAACCAACCACTTAAGAAAACCACCAAGAGCCAATCCTCATTTCAGCTATATACAGTGGACAGGGCAGACCCATCAAATTTTTCCAAATTTCCCAGAAATAAAATGGATACATTGCACATGGGCATGCATCATGGTAGTCTGTGCTAAGTGAGGACCCAGGATGCTAAGATGCATGTCTTAGAACAAGTAGTAATTTGTCTGCCTTTTGAAAAAAAAGGCAGGCCCACACTTGGCCTGGGTCACTTCATTCAAGTTCTACCTATCACACACAAAATAGGAATTTGCCCTTGGGCATTCCTCTATAGCATCTTCCAGAGTGAGTCAAACCCTCACCTTCCATTAGGGCTACACATGATCCTAAGGGATGCAGAATCATCCTCATATACCCACAACAAATTACACAGGACACAATACATCAAGCACCACCTGTGCACTTGGAGAGCCCATTATGTTTTCAGACCACAGGGTATACATTGGGTTAGAGCCCTGTTGCTTAGCAACCTGATGTCTATTTTGAGACAGGAGAGGTTCAGTGTCATTTGTGGATTCACATTCCAAGCTCCCACCAGGTTCTATGCTGTTTTAGAAGCTGGGCTGTCTCTATCTCTTCCACAGGTTTGAACCCCAGTGAGATTTTATCCCTGAGATTTCTTAACTTGGGATTTCCTACTGTATATTGAGTACACATGGGTACACAGATTCCTATTTGGAGTAATGGGAAAGATTAAGATACACCTGGTATGGTGTGCAGCTGATTCTTTAAACAAGGTTCAGCAGAGAAAACTGTATTTCAAATTGGACATGAAGTATGTGAAGTCATGTAACTGGAAATAGATGAAAAGAGGGGGACTGCAGCAATAAATAATATGCCAAGGAAGATACATGAACTGTATGAAGAGAACTTTTTATAATATTATAAATCTTTGATCAAATAGCTTAAAGATAACCCATTAATGCAAACTTGTGAATGTGGGAAGCATTTATTCAGGTTACTAGCTTTCCTGAGACTTTGCTTTTCTTTATTATAAAGTGGTGATTTTTGAAACTTGTGTGTAGTTGTAGCTTATAGGTAATGTTTAAAATGAATTCAGTACAATGAAAGAAAAAAATTAAACAAATCAATGAAAAAAATCACAGGGCACAATAATTTTCTGCCAATACAGCCTAAAATTCATAAACTAAATTTCATCAGAAATAACCTCTAAAGAAAAACACAATTTGAGGAATATTTTTTAAAAGGATGGTTCAGCAGTTTTCTAATATGTCCAGATGAAGGAAATAATTGAGATATATTCAGATGAAAGAGAAAAAGTATACCTGAAAAAGAAATGCCATGTTTGATATGAGACTGGACACTATTTTTGTTTTGTGACTTTCTGTATTTCTATCATTATTATTATAATAATATAATATTTATATTATAAATATTATAATATTTTGCTTGTTACATAGGACATGATTGGGTAATTGTTGAGGTGAAATACAGGCCCCTAGATGAGATAATTTCATTACAACAAGGTTAACATAATGATTTGGTAGTGTTCCTGTGAATACATAAGAGACTGCCTCTGTTATTTAGTACAATACTACAAGAATAATTATAGAAACTGACATTTTTTAAAACATAAATTTAAAATTGTTAAAGAAAACCTTATTATAAAAGGTATATGAAACAATGTTAAAACCTTGATAAAAGAAATTAAACAAAGACACTTCACATGTGGCGGTTTCACTCCACATGAAGGCACATGGTCAGCTCAGGGTAAGATTACACTGATCTGCTTTCATGGGATATTAGAAAAATTGTGACATTCAGTGCCACTTGTGCCTACTCCCTTGGACTTCAGAAAATTCAGGAATGGGGAAGACTTCTACCTTTCCTAATAAACTTACTTTTAGGTCTGGAAAAAAATATGTGCCACATTTGTGGTGAATCTCTTCCAAGTGCAGCACAATGTAAAATGGGGACTTGGGTTGAGCATTCTCATTTACATGTGTATCATTCCAACTGACAGAGCAATGGTATGTTGGTTCACAGGAGAGGGATATCCCTCAGGGCAATGAAAATTCATGGACCAATGAACAAACAATATTCAGTGTACATCATCATGCCTGCACTCTGGGAGTCTCCATCTCAGTCCCCAATCATGCCTCCAACCCACTCAACACAAAAACTTTCAGCCTCTACACATATCATGTGTTCTCTTAATCACAGGACTTTGACTCTCAATCAGCATTTAGGCCCAGAATAAGACTTCTGGCAAGCATAAATAGATAAAGAAATCCCACCACTAAGACAGCCATGAGCCAATCCTCATGTCAGCTACAAAAAATTGACAGAGCAGACACATCAAAATTGTACAAATTTCCCTGACTTAAAGTGGGTTCATTGACTGCACATGGGCATGCCTCATGGTAGGCTCTGCTAACTGAGCACCTGAGATGCTAAGATGAATGTCTTAAAATGAGCAGTAATTTCTGTACCATTGGAAAAAAGGCAGGCCCAAGATTGGCCAGGAACACTTCATTAATCTTCCACCTACCCCACACAAAATTGGAATTTGCCCTTGGACATTCCAGTATTGCAACCTCCAGGGAGAGTCAAACCCTCACCTTACATCAGTGCTGCAGATGATCCTTGGGACTGCAGAATCATCCTCATGTAACTACAACAACTGCATGGGCTGCAAAACCTCCAGCATCACCTGTATATTAGGGGAACCCATTATATTATCAGATGACAGGGAAGCCACTGGGATAGAGCCCTGTTGCTTAGCAACCTGATGCCAATTGTGAGGCAGGAGATGGTCAGCAAAATTTGTGCATGTGCATTCCAAGCACCTATCAGAATTCTAGGCTACTTTGGGACATGAGAATATGCTGTCACCTCCACAGGTTCAAGCCCTAGTGAGATTTCTTCCCTGAGGTTTCTTAACTCACATATTCCTGCTCTATATTAGGCACACCTTGGTACAGGGATTGCTATTTGGATTAATGGGATAGATTCAGAAACACTTGGTGTGGTGTGTAGCTGTTTCTGCACACAAGGCTTAGCAGAGAAATCTCTATTTGAAAGTGGATTGGAGGGATGTGAACTCGTATAACTGGAACTAGATGATAAACGGGGAAACAGGAAACCTAGGACTGTGCAGCAATAAACAAATCCCCAAAGAAGATACATGGACTGCATGAAGATTGATGTTTGTAATATTAGAAACTTTAATCAAATGACTTGAAGATAACCATTTAATGCAAACTCGTGCAATGCATGAAGCAAAGTAGTTATTTCAAGTTACTACCTGTCCTGAGACTTTGTATTGTCTTATTATAAATTGGTGATTTTTTATACTTGTGCATTGCTGTAGCTTATTGATAATGTTTAAAATGATTTCAAGCAAGATGGAGGAGTGGTGAGGTGTATGTTTTAGTTACTCCTCCTGGAAAGTAGGTAGAAAGCCAGGAACTGCATGGACTGGACACTGCAGAGCAATTTGACTTTGGGCATACTTCATATAACACTCATGAACACATGGAACTGCTGAGATCAGTGAAATCTGTAAGATTTGTGGCCAGGGGACCCGCACACCTCCCTGCCAGGCTCAGTACCATAAGAGGAGAGGCCATCAGCACTGGGAACTAGTAGGTAGAACTGCCATTGTGGCTCTTATTGGAAACTCATTCTACTGATCCAAATTCCAATCATAGATAGACTGAGACCATACACCAGAGAATCTGAGAGCAGCCAACCTGGCAGAGTGGAGATAGGGATAGCAAAAACAGCAAGAAAAACCCAAAAATAAAAGTGGAGGCTTTTTGAAGTTCTGGTGAACATAGACAGGGGAAAGGCAGAGCTCAGGCCCTGAGGCCCATATGCAAATCTGGAAGAAAAACCAATCTCTCTGCCCCCTTGACCTTTACTTAATGGCCCTAATTGCTTTGTCTCTTAGCACTTCAATAACCCATTAGATCTATGAGGAGGGCACTTTTTATCTTTTTTTCTTTTTCTAAAACAATTACTCTAAGAAGCCCAATACAGAAAGCCTCAAATACTTGCAATTTGGGCAGGTCAAGACAAGAACAGAACTAAGAAATCTCTGAGACAAAAGGCAATAATCCAGTAGCTGAGAAAATTCACTAAACACCACTACTTACCAAGAAAATGGGGATGTCCTCTCACAGCCATCATCCTGGTGGACAGGGAACACTCCTGCTTTTCACTTGCCCCATATCCCAGAGCTGCCCCAGACAATCCAGTGTGATGGAAGTGCTTCCAATAACATGCACACACCACAAAATTGGGCATGGACATTAGTCTTCCCTGCACCCTCAGCTTGTTGACCCAGAGTTGGTAAGGCAGAGCAGTGTGAATTAACATGCCCTATCCAGCCATCCTTTCAGCAGACTGGGAGCCCCCCAACACAGCCCTGCAGCCCTGAACTGCCCTTGGGGGTTGGCACTCACCTGTGACATAGCAAGTCATCCTTCAACAGAAGAACTGGGGGTGCACAGCCAGGAAGAAGGACCCACCAGCAAGTCTCATGGACCATAAACCAATACCAAGGACTTGTGGGTCAGTGGCAGAGACAAATTGTTACAGGACTGAACTGAAGGATTAGACTGTTGCAGCAGCTTTAAAACTCCAGGAACATCAGGGAGATTTGATTTTTAGAGCCACCTCACCACCCTCACTGCCCAGAAACATGCCCTATATACAGGGCAGGCAACACCAACTAGACATGCAAGTTGGTACACCAATTGGACCCCACAAGAACACAAGACTCACTCCCCCACTCACCACAAAGACAAAGTGGGGGAGAACTGGCTTGAGGGGAAAAGGCAGCTCATGGATGCCACATGCTGGTTAAAGTATATTCCATGAAACTGTAGATCTGGCAAATTAGAGATAAGGATTTCAATCGGTCTAGAAATCCTAAAAGAACCCTATCAAGTTAAGCAAATCCCAAGAGGCCAAAAACAAGAGAAAATTTTAAAGCATATGAAAAAAAACATATGATATGGATAACTTGAGCCAAAGCACCCAAATCAAAAGATCAGAGAAGACACAGTACTTGGAGAAATTAATCAAAGAACTAAAGATGAATGATGGGACCATGGCACAGGATATAATGGACATGAGGAAGAGCATGACACAGGATAAAGAGGACATCAAGAAAACCCTAGAAGAGCATAAAGAAGACATTGCAAGGGTAACTAAAAAAATATGATCTTATGGAAATTAAAGAAACTGTTGACCAAATTTAAAAGCTTCTGGATACTCATAGCACAAGACTAGAGGAAGTTGAACAAATGAATCAATGACCTGGAAGATGACAGAATGGAAAATGAAAGGACAAAAGAAAGAATAGGGAAAAAAATTGAAAAAATCAAAATGGACCTCAGGGATATGATAGATAATATAAAACATCCACATATAAGACTAATTGGTGTTTCAGAAGGGGAAGAGTAGGGTAAAGTTCTAGGAATAGTATTCAAATAAATTGTTGGGGAAAACTTCCCAAATCTTCTAAACAACATAAATAGACAAATCATAAATGCCCAGTGAACTCCAAATAGAATAAATCCAAATAAACCCACTCTGAGACATATTCTGATCACACTGTCAAATATGGAAGAGAAGGAGCAAGTTCTGAAAGCAGCAAGAGAAAAGCAATTCACCACATACAAAAGAAAGAGCATAAGACTAAGTAATGACTACTCAGCAGCCACCATGGAGGCAAGAAGGCAGTGGCATAACATATTTAAAATTCTGAGTGAGAAAAATTTCCAACCAAGAATACTTTATCCAGTAAAGCTGTCCTTCAAACTTGAGGGAGACCTTAAATTTTTCACAGACAAACAAATGCTGAGAGAATTTGCTAACTAGAGACCTGCCCTACTACACATACTAAAGAGAGCCCTACAGACACAGAAACAAAGAAAGGAGAGAGAGACATGGAGAAAGGTTCAGTACTAAAGAGACTTAGTATGAGTAAATTAAAGGATATTAATATAGAGAGGGAAAAATATATAGGACAAACATAAAGCAAAGGATAAGATGGCTGATTCAAGAAATGCTTCATGGTTATAATGTTGAATGTAAATGGATTAAATTCCCCAATTAAAAGATATAGATTCACACAATGGATCAAAAAAATGAACCATCAATATGTTGCATACAAGACACTCATCTTCGACACAGGGAAAAAAAGAAATTGAAAATGAAAGAATGGAAAAAGATATTTCATGCATGCTACACCCCCCCCCCAAAAAAAAAATCAGGTGAAGCAATATTAATCTCAGGTAAAATAGACTTTAAATGCAAGGATGTTATGAGAGACAAAGAAGGCCACTGCATACTAATAAAAGGGGCAATTCAACAAAAAGAAATAACCATAAATGTTTATGCATCCAGTCAAGGTACCACAAAATACATGAGAGAAACACTGGCAAAACTAAAGAAGCAATTGATGTTTCCACAATAATTGTGGGTGACTTCAACACATCACTCTCTCCTATAGATAGATCAACAGCACAGAAGACCAATAAGGAAATTGAAAACCTAAACAATCTGATAAATGAATTGGATTTAACAGACATATGTAGAACTTTGCATCCCAAATCACCAGGATACACATTCTTCTCTAGTGCTCATGGAACTTTTTCCAGAATAGGTCATATGCTGGGACATAAAACAAGCCTCAATAGATTTAAAAAGATTGAAATTATTCAAAGCACATTCTCTGACCACAGTGGAAAACAATTAGAAGTCAGTAACCATCAGAGATGTAAAAAATTCACAAATACCTGGCGGTTAAACAACACACTACTAAAAAATCAGTGGGTTAAAGAAGAAATAGCAAGAGAAATTGCTAGAAAAATAGAGATGAATGGATATGAGGAGACAACATACCAAAGCCTATTTGATGCAGCAAAAGCGGTACTGAGGGGGAAATTCATAGCACTAAATGCATATATTAAAAAGGAAGAAAGAGCCAAAATCAAAGAACTAATGGATCAACTGAAGAAGCTAGAAAATGAACAGCAAACCAATCCTAAACCAAGTAGAAGAAAAGAAATAACAAGGATTAAAACAGAAATAAATGACATAGAGAACAAAAAAAAAATTAGAGAGGATAAATAACACCAAAAGTTGGCTCCTTAAGAAGATCAACAAAATTGACAATCCCCTAGCTAGACTGACAAAATCAAAAAGAGAGAAGACCCATATAAACAGAATAATGAATAAGGTGACATTACTGCAGATCATGAAGAAACTAAAAAAAAAATTATAAGAGGATACTATGAACATCTCTATGGCAAAAAACTGGATAATGTAGAGGAAATGGACAATTTCCTGGAAACATATGAACAACCTAGACTGACCAGAGAAGAAACAGAAGACCTCAACCAACCACTCACATGCAAAGCGATCCAATCAGTCATCAGAAAGCTTCCCACAAATAAATGCCCAGGGCCAGATGGCTTCACAGGGGAACTCTACCAAACTTTCCAAGAAGAACTGACACCAATCTTACTTGAACTCTCAAAAATTGAAGAAAATGGAACACTACCAACTCATATTATGAAGCTAACATCAATCTAATACCAAAACCAGGCAAAGATGCTACAAAAAAGGAAATCTACCAGCCAATCTCCCTAATGAATATAGATGCAAAAATCCTCAACAAAATACTTGCAAATAGTATCCAAAGACACATTAAAAAAATCATACACCATGACAAAGTGGGGTTTATTCCAGGCATGCAAGGATGGATCAACATAAGAAAATCAATCAATGTATTACAACAGATTAACAAATCAAAAGGGAAAAATCAAATGATCATCTCAATAGATGCTGAAAAAGCATTCAACAAAATCCAACATCCCTTTTTGATAAAAACACTTCAAAAGTTAGGTATTGAAGGAAACTTCCTCAATATGTTAAAGAGCATATATGAAAAACCCACAGCCAGCCCAGTACTCAATGGTGAGAGACTGAAAGCCTTCCCTCTAAGATCAGGAACAAGACAAGGATGCCCACTGTCACCACTGCTGTTCAACATTGTGCTGGAAGTACTAGTCAGGGCAATCCAGCAAGACAAATAAATAAAAGGCATCCAAATTGGAAAGTAAGAAGTAAAACTGTCACTGTTTACAGATGATATGATCTTATATCTGGAAAACCCCAAGAAATCGATGATACAGCTACTAGAGCTCATAAACAAATTTAGCAAAGTAGCAGGATACAAGATTAATGCACATAAGTCAGTCATGTTTCTATATGCTAGAAATGAACAAACTGAAGAGACACTCAAGAAAAAGATAACACTTTCAACAGCAACTAAAAAAATCATGTACCTAGGAATAAACTTAACCAAAGACGCAAAAGACCTTTACAAAGAAAACTGCATAACTCACTAAAAGAAATAGAAGGGGTCCTTAAAGATGGAAAAATATTCCATGTTCATGGATAGGAAGGCTAAATGTCATTAAGATGTCAATTCTACCCAAACTTATCTACAGATTCAATGCAATCCCAATCAAAATTCCAACAACCTAGTTTACAGACTTGGAAAAGCTAGTAATCAAATTTCTTTGGATAGGGAAGATGCCTCTTATTGCTTAAGACACTCTAAAAAAAGAAAAATGAAGTGGGAGGACTTATACACCCTGACTTTGAAGATTATTATAAAGCCACAGTTGTCAAAACAGCATGGTACTGGCAAAAAGAGAGACATGTTGATCAATAGAATCAAATTGAGAATTTGGAGATAGATCCCCAGATCTATGGCTGACTGATCTTTGATAATCCACCCAAAGTCACTGAACTGGTTCATAGTGGTCTTTTCAGCAAATGGGGCTGGGAGAGGTGGATATCCATATCCAAAAGAATGAAAGAGAACCCCTACATCACACCCTACACAAATATTAACTCAAAATGGTTCAAAGATCTCAATATAAATGAAAGTACCATAAAAGTCCTAGAAGATAATGTAAGGAAACATCTTCAAGACTTTGTATTAGGCATTCACTTCCTAGACTTTACACCCAAAACACAAGCAACAAAAGAAAAAATAGATAAATGGGAACTCAAGCTTAGAAGTTTCTGTACCTCAAAGGAATTTGTCAAAAAGGTAAATAGGCAGCCAATTCAATGGGAAAAATTTTTGGAAACCATGTATCTGACAAAAGACTGATATCTTGCATATATAAAGAAATCCTACAACTCAATGATAATAATGCAGATGGCCCAATTATAAAATGGGTAAAAGATATGAAAATACAGTTCTCTGAAGAGGAAATACAAATGTCCAAGAAACACATGAAAAAATGTTCAGCTTCACTATCTATTAGAGAGATGCAAATTAAGACCACATTGAGATACCTTCTCACTAATTAGAATGGCTGCCATAAAGCAAACAGGAAACTACAAATGCTGGAGGGGATGTGGAGAAATTGGAACTCCTATTCATTGTTGGTGGGACTGTATAATGATTCAGCCACTCTGGAAGTCAGTCTGGCAGTTCTATGGAAAACTAGATATAGAGTTACCCTTTGATCCAGCGATTTCACTCCTCGGTATATACCCAGAAGATCGGAAAGCAGTGACATGAACAGATATCTGCATGCCAATGTTCATAGCAGCATTATTCACAATTGCCAAGAGATGGAATCAACACAAATGTCCTTGAACAGATGGAGTGGATAAATAAAATGTGGTATATACACATGATGGAATACTACATGGCAGTAAGAAGGAATGATGTGAAACATATGACAACATGGATGAACCTTGAAAACATAAGGCTGAGTGAAATAAGCCAGGCACAAAAAGAGAAATATTATATGCTCCCACTAATGTGAACTTTGAAAAATGTAAAACAAATGGATTATAATGTAGAATGTAGGGGAACTAGTAATGGAGAGCAATTAAGGAAGGGGGAACTATAATCCAGTTAGAACAGGTAAGCTATCATGGGTAAATTTAACATTCTGGGAATGCCCAGGAATGACCACAGTCTGTTAATCTCTGATGGTTATAGTAGGAACAAGTTCACAGAAATGTTGCTATATTGGCTTACTTTCCTGGGGGAGAGTAGGAACACGTTGGAAGTAAAGTAGTAATCTTAGGTTAGTTGTCTTTTTCTTACTTTCTTGCTATGGTCTGTTTGAAATGTTCTTTTATTGTATGTTTTTTAAATTTTTTTATTTATTTAATTTTTTATTCAGTTGATTTAAAAAAAAAAACTTTAAAAAAATACAAGGAAAAATATTTACAGAGTCCCCCTGAGGAGCTGGTGGAGAATGCAGGAGTTTTGTCCTGCCCCACCTTGATGGTTGCTAATGTGCTCACAGATATAGAAGACTGGTGGTTTGATGGGTTGAGCTCTCTACCGCAGGATTTGCCCTTGTGAAGACTGTTGTTGCAAAGGAGAGGCTAGGCCTCCCCATAATTGTGCCTAAGAACCTCCTCCTGAGTGCTTCTTTGTTGCTCAGATGTGGCCCTTTCTCTCTAGCTAAGCCAACTTGAAAGGTGAAATCACTGTCCTCCCCCCTGTGTGGGATCAGACACCCAGAGGAGTGAATCTCCCTGGCAATGTAGAATATGACTCCTGGGGAGGAATTTAGACCCAGCATCATGGGATGGAGAACACCTTGACCAAAATGGGGAAGTGAAAGAAAATGAAATAAACTTCAGTGTTAGAGAGATTCCAAAATGAGCCCAGAGGTCACTCTGGTGGGCACTCTTATGCACAATATAGACAACCCTTTTTAGGTTCTAATGAATTGGGGTAGCTAGTAGTAGATATCTGAAGCTACCAAACTACAACCCAGAACCCATGAATCTTGAAGATGATTGTATAAAAATGTAGCTTTTGAGGGGTGACAATGAGATTGGGAAAGCCATAAGGACCACATTCCCCTTTGTCTAGTTTATGAATGGATGAGTAGAAAAATTGGGGAAGGAAACAAACAAACAAAGTCACCCAGTGTTCTTTTATACTTTTTTTGCTCTTTTTCACTTTAATTATTATTCTTATTTGTGTGTGTGTGGTAATGAAGCTTTCAGGGATTGATTTTGGTGATGAATGTACAACTATGTAATGGTACAATGAACAATAGAATGTATGATTTGTTTTGTATGACTATGTGGTATGTGAATATATCTCAATAAAACAAATACATAAAAAATGAATTCAATAAAATGAAAGAAACAAAAATTAAACTTATCTTTTTAAAAAAAATCACAATACGGAAACAATAATTTTCGGCCAATACATCCTAAAATTCATAAACTCAGTGTCATCAAGAAGAAACTCTGAAAAAAAACACTATTTGAGGAATATACTTTAAAAGGATGGTTTAGCAGTTTTCTAATATGTCCAGATGAAGGAAATAATTGAGATATATTCAGATGAAAGAGTTTATATACCCCAAAAAGAAATGCCATGTTTCATAATAAGGTTTTCTTTAAAATTTTGAACATGTTTTATAAAATGTCAGTTTCTTTATTTATTCTTGTAGTATTTCACTTACAGACAGAGTCTCTTCTGTGTTCATAGGAACATTACCACAGTTAATAAATTAACCTGATTGTGGTATGGACACATTGTTTTGTGCCTTTCTACATCTCTATCATTATTGTTACTATTTAACATTTGCTTATTTGATATGACATGATTGGGTAATTGTTGAGATGGGGATTAGGCTCTAGATGAGATACTTTTAATACAGCCAGGTTAACTTAGTAACTGTGGTAATGTTCCTATGAATACAGAAGAGACTGTCTCTTTGTAAGTGAAATACTACAAGAATAATTAAAGAAACTGACATTTTATAAAACATGTTCAAAATTTTAAAGAAAACCTCATTATGCAAGGAATATGAGAAAATTTTAATTTGGAGATAGAAGAAATTAAATAAAGACACTTCACATGTGTTGGTTTCCTTCCTCATGAAGGCACATGTTCAGATCAGGGTGAGATTACACTGACCTGCTTTCATCATATATGAGAAGGATGTTCACAGTCAGTGTCACTTGGGCGTACTCCCTACAGCTTCAGCACATTTGGGAATGCAGAGATTGTGGAAGAATTCCTCCTTTGCTAATAAACTTGCTTTCTGATCTGGAACAAAATATGTGCCACATTTGTGGTTATACTCTCCCGAGTCCAGCACCATGTAAAAGTGGGACTTGTGGTGGGCTTTCACAGTTACATGTGTATCATTCTAACAGACAGAGCCATGGTAAGTTGTCTCTGAGAACAGGATATCCCTCAGGGCAATGATAATTCCTTGACCAAGGAACAAACAATATTCAGTGTACACCATCATGACTGCCTCTGGGAGTCTCCATCCCTGTCCCCAACCATGCCTCCAACCATGCCCCAATCAACACAGAAAATATCAGCCTCTCCTCATATCATATGTTCTATTCATCACAGGACCATCTTGGGTGTCACTGAGCATTTAGGCCCAGAATGAGACTCCTGGCAAGGATAAATAGAGCAAGAAATCCCACCACTAAGACAGCTTTGATCCAATCTTCATGTCAGCTATAAACAGTGGACAGGGCAGACACCTCAAATTGGTACAAATTTCCCTGACTTAAAGTGGGTTCATTGGCTGAACATGGGCATGCCTCATGGTAGGCTCTGCTAAGGGAGCACCTAGAATGCTAAGCTGCATGTCTTAGATCCAGTGGTAATTTCTGTGACATTGGAAAAAAAAGGCAGGCCCAAGCTTGGCCAGGGGCACTTCATTAAAGTTCAGACTACCACACACCCAATTGGAATTTGCCCTTGGGCATTACTATATAGCATCCTCCAGGAAGAGTCAAACACTCAGCATTCATTATGGCTGCAGGTGATCCTTGGGTCTGCAGAATCATCCTCATATATGTACAACACACTGCACATGCCACAACACTTCCACCATCAATTGCACTCTTGGGAAGCCCATTATATTTTCAGACCACAGGACAGGCGTTGGAATTTAGCCCTGCAGCTTAGCAAACTGATACATATTGTGAGTCATGAGAGGATTTGCATCATTTGCACATGCACATTCCAAGCACCCACCAGAATTCTAGGCTGCTTTGGAACCTGGGCTATCACTGTCTCCTCCACAGGTTCAAGCCCCAGTGAGATTTCTTCCCTGAGGTTTCTAAACTTGTATATTCCTGGTTTATATAAGGCCCACCTGGGTCCAGGGTTTCCTATTTGGAGTAATTGAAAAAATTCAGAAACACTTGGTGTGGTGTGTAGCTGATTCTGTACACAAGGCTCAGCAGAGAAGACTTTATTTGAAAGTGGATATGAGGGATGTGAAGTTGTGTAACTGGAATTAGATGACAAGAGACTGAAACAGGAAACCTAGGACTGTGCAGCAATAAACAATACCCCAAGGAAGATACATGGACTTCCTTGGGGTATTGTTTATAAACAGAGTACTGTTTATAATAATAGAAATTTTAACCAAATGGTTTGAAGATGACCCAACAATGAAACTTGGGCAATGTGGGAAACAAAGTATTTATTTCAGGGTACGAAATTTCAAGAGACTTTGCTTTCCTTTATTATAAAGAGGAGACTTTTGAATACTTGTCTGTTGTTCTAGCTTATAGATAATGTTTAAATGATTTCAATACAATGAAAGAAACAAAAATTAAACTTGCCATTTAAGAAAATCACCGAGTTCACAACAATTTTGTGCTATTGAAGCCTAAAATTCATAAACAAAATTTCACCAGGAAGAACATCTGAAAAAAAAAAAAAAAAACACAATTTGAGGAATATTCTTTCAAGGAATGGTTCAGCAGTTTTGTAATATGTATAGATGAAGGAAATCATTAAGATATAATAGTTCAGCAGTTTTGTAATGTCTAGATGAAGGAAATCATTAAGATATAATCAGATGAAAGAGGATAAATATACCTGAAAAACAAATGCCATGTTTGATAAACAAATGCCATGTTTGATATGAGACTAGACACTATTCTTTTTGTGTCTTTCTACATTTCTATCATTATTAGTAGTATTAATATTTTTCTTGTTCAACTGGAGATTATTGGATAATTTTTGAAGTGGGGTCCAGTCTTTAGATGTGATATTTTTCTACAACCAGGTTACTTTAATGTTTGTGGTAATATTCCTGTGAGTATATAAGAGACTGTCTCTGTCCTTAAGTGAAATAATACAAGAATAATTAAAGAAACTGGCATTTTTAAAATCATTAATTTAAAATTGCAAAAGAAAACCTTGTTATACAAGGAATATGAAACAATGTGAAATTGGTGATAAAAGAAAATAAATAAAACACATGTGTTGGTTTCACTGCATGAAGGCAAAGGTTCAGATCAGGTTGAGAATACACTTACCTGCTTTCATGGGATATGAGAAGAATGGTCACAGTTAGAATCATTTGGGCCTACTCTCTTGGGCTTCAGCAAATTCATGAATGGAGAGATCAGGAAAGACTTCTTCTTCAGCAAAATAAACTTGCTTTCAGATCTGGACAAAATATACACCACATTTGTGGTTAATCTCTCCCAAGTGCAGCACCATGTAAAAGAGGGACTTGGAGTGGGCATTCATGGTTACACTTGTGTTATTCTAACTGAGAGAGTCATGGTATGTTGGCTCCCTGGACAGGAATATCCCTCAGGGCGATGATAATTCCAGGACCAAGGAACAAACAATATTCAACATATACCATCATGGCTGCCCTCTGGGAGTCTCTGTCCATGTCCCCAATCATTCCTCCAACACACTGAACACAAAAAATATCAGCCACTCAACATGTGTGTTTTCTTCATCACAGGACCACCTTGACTCTCACTCAGAATTTAGGCACAGAAGGAGACTTCTGGTAAGCATAAAAACAGCCAGAAATACCACCACAAAGATGGACATGAGCCAATCCACATGCCAGCTATAAACAGTGGACAGGGCAGACACAGCAAATTTGTCCAATTTTCCCTGACTTAAAGTGGGTTCATTGACTGCACATGGGCATGCCACATGCTAGGCTCTGCTAAGTGAGCACCCAGGATGTGAAGCTGCAGGTCTTAGATCAAGTGGTTATTTCTGGGCCATTGGGAAAAAAAGGCAGGCCCAAGCTTCACCAATGACACTACGTAAAACCTTTGCCTACCCCACACCTTGTTGGAATTTGCCCTTGGGAATTCCTGTATAGCATACTCCAGGGAGAGTCAAACCCTCACCATCCACTGGGGCTGCAAGTGATCCTCAGGGCTGCAGAATCATGCTCATATACCTACAGCAATCTGTCCATGCCACAACACCTCCACCATAACATGCACACTTGGGGACCCCATTACATTTTCAGACAACTGGGCAGCCATTTGGATAGAGCCCTGTTGCTTAGCAACCTGATGCCTATTGTGAGGCACAAGAGGGTCAGCATAATATGCACATGTGCATTCCAAACACCCACCAGAATTCTTGGCCACTTTGGAACATGGGCTCTCTCTGTCTCCCCCACAGGTTCCATTCCCTGAGGAATTTTTTTTCCCTGAGGTTCCTTAACTTGGGTTTTCCTGCTGTATATTAGGCACATCTGTGTACAAGGATTCCTATTTGGAGTAATGGGAAAGATTCAGAAACACTTGGTGGATGTGTAGTTGATTCTGAAAACAAGGCTCTGCAGAGAAGCCCTTATTTGAAAGTGGATATAAGGGATGTGAAGTCATGTAACTAGAACTAGATGATGAGAAGGGGAAACAGGAAACCTAGGACTGTGCAGCAATAAACAATACCCCAAGGAAGATGGACTGTATGAAGAGTACTGTTAATATTATGTGAAATTTTAATCAAATGCATTGTAAATAAACCATTAATGCAAACTTGGGCAATGCAGGAAGCAAAGTAGTTACTTCAGATTACTAATTTTCCTGAGACTTGGTTTTGCTTTATTATAAAGTGGTGATTTCTGATACATTTGTGTTCTTGTAGCTTATACATAATGTTTAAATGATTTCAATACAATGAAAGAAGCAAAAATTAATCTTTTCTTTTAAAAAAATCACCATGAGAGCACAATAATTTTCTGCCTATACAGACTAAAATTAATAAACTCAATTTGATCAGGAAGAACCTCTGGAAGAAAACACAATTTGGGGAATATTCTTTAAAAAAGTGGTTCAGCTGTTTTCTGGTATGTCTAGATGAAGGAAATTGTTGAGATATATTCAGATGAAAGAGAATAAATATACCTGAAAAAGAAATCTTTTTGATATGTTTGATATGACAACTGACACTTTTGTTTTGTACCTTCCTACATTTCTATCATTATTATGACTCTTAACATTTCACTTGTTCAATAGGACATGGCTGGGTCATTTTTGTCATGGAGTCCAGGCCCCCAGATGAGATATTTTCACTTCAACTATGTTAATGTAATGATTCTGGTAATGTTCCTGTGAATAGATAAGACACTGTATTTGTTCTTAAATGAAATACTACAAGAATAAAGAAACTGACATTTTTTAAACATAAATTTAAAATTGATAAAGAAACCTTATTATACAAGGAATATGAAACAATGTTAAATTGGTGATAAAAGAAATTAAATAAAGACGTGTTGTATTCCCTCTGCATGAATGCACAGTGTCAGATCTAGGTGAGATTACACTGAGCTGCTTTCATGGCATATGAGAAGAATGGTCAAAGTCAGTGCCACTTGGGCCTACTGCCTTGGGCTTCAGCACATTTGGGAATGCAGAAGTCAGGGATGTCTTCATCTTCTGCTAATAAACTTGATTTCAGACCTGGAACAAAATATGTGCCACATTTGTGGTTAATCTCTCCCAAGTCTGGCACCATGTAAAAGGGGGATCTGGTGTTGGCATTCACAGTTACATGTGTATCATTCTATCTGACAGAGCCATGCTATGTTGGCTCCAAGGACAGGGATATCCCACAGGGCAGTTATAATTCCTGGACCAAGGAACAATCAATATTCAGTGTACATCATCATGCCTGCACTCTGGGAGTCTCCATCCCAGTCCCCAATCATGCCTCCAACCCACTCAACACAAAAAATGTCATCCTCTCCAAGTATCATGTGTTCTCTTCATCACAGGACAACCTTGACTGTCACTCAGCATTTAGGCCCAGTATGAGATTTCTGGCAAGAAGAAACAGGGCCAGAAATTCCACCACAAAGAGAGCCATTAGCCAATTCTCATGTCAGCTATGAACAGTGGACAGTGCAGACACATCTAAGTTGTCCAAATTTCCCTGTCTTAAAGTGGGTTCATTGTTGGCACATGGGCATGCCTCATGGTAGGCTCTGCTAAGTGAGTGCCCAGGATGCTAAGCTGCATGTCTTAGATCCAGCCAGAATTTCTGTGCCATTGGAATAAAAGGCAGCCCAAGCTTGACCAGTAGCACTTCATTGAATTTTGCCATATACCACACCCAAATGGAATTTGCCTTTGGACATTCCTATAGAACTATCTGCAGGGAGAGTAAAACACTCACCAACCATTGGGGCTTCAGGTGATCCTTTTGGCTGCAGAATAATCCTCATATACCTACAACAAACTGCACAGGCTACAAAATCTTCACTATCACCTGCACCCTTGGGGATCATTTATATTTTCAGACCACAGGGCAGCCATTGGTATAGAGCCCTGTTTCTATGTGACCTGAGGCCTATTATGAGGTAGGAGAGGGTCAGCATAATTTGCATATGCACATTCCAAGCATCTGCCAGAATTCTATTCTGCTTTGAGACCTGGACTGACACTGTCTCCTTAACAGGTGTGAGCCTCAGTGAGATTTCTATCCTGAGGTTTCTTAAGTTGGGACTTCCTGCTGTATATTAGGCACACCAGGGTGCAGAGATTCCTGTTGGGAATAATAAGAAACTTTCAGGAACACTTCATGGGGTTTGTAGCTGCTTGTGCACACAAGGCTCAGCAGAGAAACCTCTATTTGAAAGTGGATATGAGGGATGGGAAGTTGTGTAACTGGAACTAGGTGACAAGATGGGAAAAAGGAAACCTAGGACTGTCCAGCAATTAACAACACCCCAAGGAAGATATGTGGACTGTATGAAAAGTACTGTATAAAATATTAGAAGTCTTTAATCAAATGCCTTGAAGATAACCCATTAATGCAAACGTGTGCAATATGGGAAGCAAAGAAAGTACTTCAGTTTACTTGCTTTCCTGAAACTTTGCTTTGCTTTATTATGAAGCAGTGAATTTTGAAACTTGTGTTGTACTTTATAATGTTTAAAATGGATTCAATATAATGAAATAACCCAAAATTAAACTTCTTATTTAAATAAAATATCACCATGATTACACAATAATTTTCTGCCAATACAGCATGAAATTTGTAAGCAGAATTTCATCAGGAAGAACCTCTGAAAGAAATACAATTTGAGGAATACTCTTTAAAAGGATTGTTCAGAAGCTTGATAATATGTCCAGACTAAGGAAATAATTGAAATATATTCAGATGAAAGAGAGTAAATATACCTGTAAAAGAAATGCCATGATTGATGTGAGAGTGGGCACAATTTCTGTTTTGTGCTTTTCAACATTTCTTTCATTATAATTGCTATTAACATTTTGTTGGTTGATAGGAGATGATTGGATAGTTGTTGAGTTGGGGACTAGGGCCCCAGCTGAGATATATTTCTAAGTCCAGGTAAATTTAATGATTTTGGGAATGTGCCAGTAAATACATGAGAGAATGTCTCTGTTCTAAAGTGAAATACTAGAAGAATAATTATAGAAACTGAAAATTTTTAAACATTAATTTAAAATTCTTAAACAAAACCTTATACTAGGAATATGAAACATTGTTAAATTGGTGAAAAAAGAAATTAAATAAAACCATTCACATGTGTTGGTTTCCCTCCTAATGAAGGCACAGAGTCAGTTCAGAGTGAGACTATACAGACCTGTACTCATGGGGTATGAGAAGAATTGTCACAGTCAGTGCCACTTGTGCCTAATCCCTTGGGCTTGAGCAAATTCAGGAAAGGAGAGGTTGGGAAAGTCTTCTTCCTTAGTGAATAAACATGATTTCAAATCTTGAACAAAATATGTGCCACATTTGTGCATAGTCTCTCCCAACTCCAGCACCATGTAAAAGGGGCACTTGGGGTGGGCATTCACACTTCCATGTGTAACAATCTAAATGACAGAGCCAGGGTATGTTGGATCACAAGACAGGGACATTCCTCAGGGCAATGATAATTCCTGGATAAATGAACAAAAAATATTCAGTGTACACAATCATGTCTGCCCTCTGGGAGTCTCTATCCCTGTACCCCATCAAGCCTCCAAAACACTCAACAAAAAATATATCAGCCTTTCCATGTATCATGTGTTCTCTTCATCACAGGACCACCTTGAGTGTCACTCAGCATTTAGGCCCAGAATGAGATTTCTGGCAAGCATAAATAGACAGAGAAATCCCACCACTATGAAAGCCATGAGCCAATCCTCTGGTCAGCTATAAACCATGGACAGGGCAGACACCCCAATATTGTCCCTATTTCCCTGACTTAAAGTGGGTTCATTGACCATGCATGGACATGCCACATGGTAGTCTCTGCTAAGTGAAATCCTGGGATGCTAAGCTGCTTGTCTTAGATCCAGTGGTTATTTCTGTGCCAATAGTAAAACCTGGCAAGCCCAAGCTTTGACAGTGGCACTTCATTGAAATTCCTCCTACTCCACATCCAGTTGGAATTTGCCACTGCACATTCCTGTAGAGCTTCCTACAGGAAGAGTCAAACCCTCACCATCCATCGGTGCTGCAGGTGATCCTTGGGGATGCAGATTCATCATCATATACCTACACAAACTGCACAGGCCACAACACCTACACTGTCAACTGCACACTTGGGGATCCCATTATATTTTCAGACAACATGGCAGCCACTGGAATAGAGCCCTGCTGCTTAGCAACCTGATGCCTACTGTGAGGTTGGAGAGGGTCAGTGTAATTAAGCCATGTGCATTCCAAGCGCCTGCCAGAATTCTATGCTGCTTTGGAACCTGGGCTGAAACTGTGTCCTCCACAGGTTTGAGCTCCAGTGAGATATTTCTCCCTGAGGTTTCTTAAGTTGGGATTTCCTGCTGTATATTAAGCACACCAGTGTATAGGGTTTCCTATATGGAGTAATGGGAAAGACTTAGAAACACCTCATGTGGTGTGAAGCTGCTTCTGCACAAAAGACTCAGCAGAGAAGCCTCTATTTCAAAGTGTTTATGAGGGATGTGAGGTCGTGTAAGTGTAACTAGATGACAAGAGAGGGAAAAAGGAAAGCTAGTACTGTGCAGCTATTAAAAATACTGAATGGAAGATACATAGACTGAAGACTAGTGTTTGTAATAATAGGTATCTTTAATCAAATGCCTTGAAGATAAACCATTAATGCAAGTTTGTGCAATGCAGGAAGCAAATAAGTTATTTCAGGTAACCTGCTTTCCCAAACTTTACTTTGCTTTATTATAAAGTGGTTATTTTTGATACTTGTGTGTTGTTGCTTACAAATAATGTTTAAAATGAATTCAATACAGTGATTGAAACAAAAACTTAAACTTCTTATCTAAAAAGAAATCTCCATGAGAGCACAATTATTTTCTGCCAATACAGCCTAAAATTCATAAACTCAATATCATCAGGAAGAACCTCTGAAAAGAAACGCAATTTTAGGAATATTCTTTACAATGATGTTTCAGCAGTCTTCTAATATGTCCAGATGAAGGAAGTAATTGGGATATATTCAGATGAAGGAGAATAAATATACTTTTAAAAGAAATGCCACATTTGATATGAGACTGGACACTACTTCTGCTTTGTACCTTTCTACATTTCTATCATTACTATTACTATTAACATTTTACTTGCTCAATAGGACATGATTGGGTAATTCTTGAGGAGGGGACCAGGAACATGGATGAGATATTTGTACTACAATCAGTTTAATTTAATGATTGTTGTAATGTTCCTTTGAATACATAAGTGAATATCTCTGTTCTTAAGTGAAACACTACAGGTATAATTAAAGAAACTTACAAATTTTTAAACATAAATTTAAAATTGCTAAAGAAATCTTATTATACAAGTAATATGAAACTGTTAAATTATTTAGAAAAGAATTTAAATAAAGACATCTCACATGTATTGGTTTCCATCCTCATGAATGGACGGGTCAGATCAGGGTAAGATTACATGGGATATGAGAAGAATGGTCACAGTCAGTGCCACTTAGTCCTCCTTTGGGCTTCCTTCAGCAAATTCTTGAATGGGGTGGTGGGGAAGTCTTCTTCCTTTGCTAATAAACTTGCTTTCAGATCTGGAACCTAGTATGTGCCACATTTGTGATTAATCTCTCCCATGTTCAGCACCATGTAAAAGGGGGACTTGGGGTGGGCATTCACACCCACATGTGTTTCAATCTAACTGACAGAGCCAGGGTATTTTGTCTGCCAGGATAAGGATATCCCACAGGGCAATGATAATTTCTGGAACAATGAACAAACCTTATTCAGGGTACACCATCATGCCTGCCCTCTGGGAAACCCCATTCCTGTCCCTAATAATGCCTCCAAATCACTGAACACAAAAAATAACAGCCTCTCCACATATCATGTGTTCTGTCATCACAGAACCACCTTGACTGTCACTCAGCATTTAGGCCCAGAATGAGATTTCTGGCAAGCATAAATAGGCCAAGAAACTCCATCACTTAGACAGGCATGAGACTACCTTCACATCATCTATAAACAGTGCACAGGGAAGCACCTCAAAATTGTCCAAATTTCTCTGACTTAAACTGGGTCCATTGATTGCACATGGGCATGCCTCATGGTAGGCTATGCTAAGTGAGCATCTGGGATGCTAAGCTGCTTGTCTTAGACACTGGTCATTTCTGTACCATTTAGAAAACAAAGGTAGGGTGAAGCTTGGCCAGGGGCAATTCATTGAAGTCCCCCTAACCCTCACCCGATTGGAATATGTCCTTGGGCATTCCTGAATAGCTTCCTAAAGGGAGAGTAAAACCTCACCATACATAGGTGCTACCAGTGATCCTCAGGGCTGCAGAAACATCATCATATACCTACAGCAATCTGCACAGCACCAACACCTCCACCAGCACATGCACACTTGGGGATCCCTTTATATTTTCAGAACACAGGGCAGCCATTTTGATAGATCCCTGTTTCTTAGCAACCTGATGCCTATTGTGAGTTAGGAGAAGGTCACTGTAATATGCATATCTGCATTCCAAGCACCTTCAGAACTCTATGCCACTTTGGAACCCAGGCTGACAATCTCTCCTGAAGAGGTTTGAGACACAGTGGGATTTCTTCCCTGAGGTTTCTTAACTTGGGATTTCTTGCTACCTATTAGACATACCAGGGTACAGGTATTCCTATTTGGAGTAATGTGAAAGATTCAGAAACACTTGGTGTGGTGTGTAGCTGCTTGTGCACACAAGGGTCATCAGAGAAGCCTCTATTTGAATGTGGATATGAGGTATGTGAAGTTGGGTATCTGTAACAAGATGACAAGTGGGGGAAAAAGGAAACCGAGTTCTGTGCAGCAATAAACAATACCCCAAGGAAGATACATGGACTGTATGAAGAGTACTGTTTATATTATTAGACATCTTTAATCAAATGCCTTGAAGTTAACCTATTAATGAAAACTTCTGCAATGCAGGAAGCAAAGAAGTTATTTCATGTTACTTCCTTTCCTGAAATTTTGCTTTGCTTTATTAGCATGGTGATTTTGTGTTGTAGCTTATAGATACTATTGAAAATGAATTCAATACAATGAAAGAATCAAAAATTAATCTTCTCATTTAAAAAGAATCTCTGTGAGGGCAAAATAATTTTCTGCCAATACAGCCTAAATTTCTTATACTCAATTTCAACTGGAAGAACCTCAGATATGGAACAGAATTTGAGGAATATTTTTTAAAAGGATGGTTCAGCAGTTGTCTAATATGTCCAGATGAAGAAATACTTGAGACATATTTAGATGAAAGAGAATAAATATACCTGCAAATGAAATGCCATGTTTGATATGAGACTGGACACTATTTTTGTTTTGTGCCTTTCTACATTTCTATCATTATTATTAATATTAACACTTTACTTGTTTGATAGGACATGAGTGGGTAATTGTATTGGGGATGAGGCCCTTTGATGAGATATTTATACTACAACCCAGTTAATTTAATGATTGTGGCAATGTTCCCATGAACACATAAGAGAATGTCTCTGTTCTTAAGTTAAATACTACAAGAATAATTAAAGAAACAAATTTTTTAACATATTTAAAATTTTTAAAGAAAACCTTATTTTACAGGACCATGAAACAATGTTAAATTTGTGAAATAAGAAATTAAAGACAGTCACACGTGTCAGTTTCCTGTGTCATGAAAGCACAGTGTCAGATCAGGGTGCAACTACACTGACCTGTTTCCATGGGATATGAGAATTGTCACAGTCAGTACCACTTGGTCCTCTTCCCTTGGGCTTCAGCAAATTTGGTTATGGAGTTTTTGGGGAATTCTTCTTCCTTTGTTAACAAACATGTCTCCAAATCTTGAACAAAATATGTGCTACATTTGGTTAATCTATCCCAATTACATCACCATGTAAAAAGGGCAATTGGTGTTGGCATTCACACTTACATGTGTATCAATCTAAGTGACTGAATCAGGGTAAGTTCACTCCCAGGACAGGGATATACTTTGGAGCAATGATAATTCCTGGACCAAAGAACAAAAAATATTCAGTGTACCCAATCATGCCTGCCCTCTGGGAGTCTCCATACCTGTCCCAAGTCATGATTCCAACACAGTAAACAAAAAATTATGCCTCTCCAAAATCAATTGTTCTCTTCATCAAAGGTCCACCTTGACTGTCATGCAGCATATGGTCCAGAATGAGATTTCTGGCAAGCATAAATAGAGCAAGAAATCCCACCACTAAGACAGCCATGAGCCAATACTCTCAGCTATAAACAATGGACAGGGAAGACACCTCAAAGTTGTTTGAATTTCCTGACTTAAAGTAGGTTCATTGAATGCACATGGGTATGCCTCATGCTAGGCTCTGCTAAGTGAGCACCCAAGATGCTAAGATGCTAGTCTTAGATCCAGGGGTATTCCAATGCCATTGGAGAAACAAAGGCAGGACCAAGCTTGGCTTGGGGCTCTTCATTAAATTTCCCCCTACCAAAAACCCAATGGGAATTTGCCCTTGGGCATTCCTGTAGAGCTTCCTCCAGGGAAAGTCAAACCATCACCAACCAAAGGGACTGCAAGTGATTCTCTGGGCTGCAGATTAATCATCAAACACCTACAAAAATCTGCATAGACCACAACACTCCACTATTACTTGCACACTTGGGGATCCCATTTTATTTTCAGACCACAGGGCAGCCATTGTGATAGAGCCTTGTTGCTTAGCAACCTGATGACTATTGTGAGGTAGGAGAGGATCAGTGTAATTGCATATATGCATTCCAAGCACCCACCAGAATTCTCTGTTGCTTTGAAACTTGGGTTGACACTCTCTCTTACACAGTTCAAGCCCCATTGAGATTCCTTCCCTGAGGTGTCTTATCTTGGGAATTGCTGGTTTATATTAGGCACATCAGCATACAGGGATTCCTATTGGGAGTAATAGGAAAGATTCAGCCATTCCTGGAGTGTTTTGTGACTGCTTGTGCACACAAGGCTTAGCATAGTAGCCTCTATTTGAAACTGGATATGAGGGAGGTGAAGATGTGTAACTGGAACCTGATGACAAGAGGGGGAAAAGGAAATCTAGGACTGTGCATCAAAAAACAATACCCCAAGGAAGATATATGGACTATATGAAATGTACTCTTTATAATATTAGAAATCTTTAATAAAATGCTTGAAGATAACCCATTAATGTGAACTTTTCCAGTATAGGAAGCAAATGAGTTATTTCATGTTAATTGCTTTCCTGAAACATTGCTTTGCTTTATTATAAAGTTGTTATTTTTCAGTACTTTGGTGCTGATGTAGCTTATGGACAATGCTTAAAATGAATTCAATACATTGAAAGAAACAAAAATTAAAATTCTCATTAAAAAGAAAATCACCATGAGGGCACAATAAATTTCTGCCAATACAGACTAAAATTCATTAACACAAGTTCATAAGGAAGAACCTCTGGAAAGAAACACAATTTGAAGAATATTCCTTAAATGGAGTTTGTTAATATGTCCAGATGAAGGAAATAATTGAGATTTATTCAGATGAAAGAGTATAAACATATCCTTAAAAGAAGTGCCACATTTGAAATGATACTGGAAACTATGCTTTGTGGCTTTCTACATTTCTGTCATTATTATTACTATTAACATTTTGCTTGGTAGGTAGTACAGCATTGGGTAATTGTTCAGGTGGGGACCAGGCCCAGAGATGAGATATTTGTACTATAACCAGGTTAATTTATTGATTGTGGTAATATTCCTGTGAATACATAAAAGAATGTCTCTGTTCTTAAGAGAAATACTACCAGAATAATTAAAAAACTGACATCTTTTAAAAATAAATTTAAAATTGTTAAAGAAAACTTTATTATACAAGGACTATGAAACAATGTTAAATTGGGGGAAAAAATTAAATTAAGATAGTTTACTTGTGTCAGTTTCCCTCCTCGTGAAGGCACAGGGTCAGATCAGGGTGAGATTTCACTGACCTGCTTTCATATGATATGAGTAGAATGGTCAGAGTCAGTGCCACTTGGGGTTACTCCCTTGGGCAACAACAAATTTGGGAATGGAGAGGTCAGGGAAGTCTTCTTCATTTGATAACAAAGATGCTTTCAAATCTTGAAAAAAATATTGGCCAAATTTGCGGTTAAGCTCCCAGAAGTCCAGCTCCATGAAAAGGGGGATTGGGGTGGGTATTCACACATACATGTGTAACAATCTAACTGACAGAACCCATGTATGCCTGCTCCCAGGTCAGGGATATCCCTCAGGATAATGATAATTCCTGGACCAAGCAACAAAAAATATTCACTATACACAATAATGCCTGTCCTCTGGGAGTCGCCATACATGTCCCCAAATATGCCTCCAACACAATCAATGCAAAAATATCAGCAACTCCATGTATTATGTGTTTTGTTCATTAGAGGACACCTTGACTGTCACTCAGAATTTAGGCCCAGAATGAGATTTCTGACAAGCATAAATAGAGCAAGATATCTCGCCCCTCAGACAACCAAGATCCAATCCTCATATCAGCTATAAAGAGTGGAGAGGGCAGGCACCACAAAGTTCTCCAAATTTCCCCAACTTAAAGTGGGTTCATTGACTGCACATGGACATGCCTCATGCTAGGCTCTGCTAAGTGAGCACCCGGGTTTCTAAGCTGCTTATATTTGATCAAGTGGTAATTTCAGTGCCACTGGAAAAAAAGGTAGGCCAAAGTTTGGCCAGGGGCACTACATTAATGATTCCCCTACCCCAAACCCGTTTGGAATTTGTCATTGGGTATTCATGTAGAGATGCTTCCAGGGACAGTCAACACCTCACCATCCATCAGTACTACAGTTGATCCTCATGTCTGCAGAATCACCATCATATACATACAACAAATTACACAGGCCACAACACCTCAACCATCACCTGCACACTTGGGTATCCCATTATATTTTCAGAAAACAGGACAACCATTGGGATAGAGCCCTATTGCTTACCAACCCATTGCCTATTGTGAGGTAGGAAAGGGTTAGCATAATTTGCTTATGCACATTCCAAGCACCCAGCAGAATTCTATGCTCCTTTTTAACCTGGACTGACACTGTCTCCTCCACAGGTTCCAGCCCATTGAGATTTCTTACCTGAGATTTTGTAACATGGGATTTCCTGCTGTATACTGGGCACAACAGGGTACAGGTTTCCCTATTTGGGGTAATGGGAAAGATTCAGAAGGACTTGGTGTCATTTGTAGCTGCTTGTGGACACAAGGCTCAGCAGAGAAGCCTGTATTTGAAAATTGATATGAGGGATGTGATGTCATGTAACTGGATCTAGATGACAAGAGGGGAAAAAAGGAAACCTAGGACTGTGCAGCAAAAAAACAATATCCCAAGCAAGATACATGGGCTGTATGAAGAGTTCTGTTTATAATATTAGAAATTTTTAATCAAATGCCTTTAAAAGATAACCCATTAATGCAATCTCATGCAATGCAGGAAACAAAGAAGTTATTTCAAGTTACTTACTTTCCTGAAACTTTGCTTTGCTTCATTATGATGTGGTGATTTTTGATACTTGTGTGTTGTAGCTTTTAGATAATATTTAAAATGAATTAATACAATGAAAGAAACAAAAATTAAACTTCTCATTTAAAAAAAAATCACCATAAGGGAACAATTACTTCCTGCCAATACATCCAAAAATTCATAAACTCAATCTCATCAGAAAGAACCTCTGGGAAAAAAAAAAACAATTTGAAGAATATTCTTTAAAAGGATGTTTCAGCCATTTTCTATTATGTCCAGATGAAGGAAATAATTGAGATATTCAGATGAAAAGGAATAAATACACCTGTAAAAGAAATGCCACATTTGATATGAGACTGGACACTATTTTTGATTTGTGTCTTTCTATATTTCTATCATTATTATTACTATTAATATTTTGATTGGTCAGTAGGACATGGTTAATTGTTGAGGTGGGTATCAGTCCCCTTGATGAGATATTTGTACTACAACCAGGTAAACATAAAGTTTTTTGTAATGTTCCTCTGAATACATAAGAGAATGTCTCTGTTCTTAAGCAAAATACTACAAGAAGAATTAAAGGAAGTGATATTTCTTAAACATAAATTTAAAATTGTTAAAGAAACCTTATTATACAAGGAATATGATGCAATGTTAAATTGGTTAAAAAAGAAATTAAAGAAAGACAGTTTACGTGTGTTGGTTTCCCTCCTCATGGGGTCACAGACTCAGACCAGGGTGAGATTACACTGACCTGCTCTCATGGGATATGAGAAGAATGTTCACAGTGAGTTCCACTTGGGCCTATTCCATTGGGTTCAGCAAACTTGGGAATGGAGAGGTCAGGGATGTCTTCTTCTTTGCTAAGAAACATACTTCTAAATCTTGAACAAAATATGCCATATTTGTGGTTAAACTCTCCCAAGTCCAGCACTATCTAAAAGGGGAACTTGGGGTGGGCATTCACCCTTACATGTGTATCAGTCTAACTGATAGAGCCATGCTATGTTGGCTCCCAGGACAGAGATATCTCTCAGGGCAATGATAATTCCTGGACCAAGGAACAAAAATATTCAGTGCACACCATCATGCCTACCCTCTGGGAGTATCCATTGCTGTACCATGTCATGCCTCCAACACACTGAACAAAAAATGTCAGCCTCTCCAAGTATCATGGGTTCTCTTCATCACATGACCAACTTGACTGTCAGCATTTAGGCCCAGATTGAGATTTCTGGCAAGCATAAATAGACCAAGAAATCCCACCACTAAGACATGCATGAGACAATCCTCATGTCAGCTATAAACAGTGGACAGGGAAGACACCTCAAAGTTGTCCAAAATTCACTGACATAAAGAGGGTTCATTGACCAAACATGGAAATGCCTCATGGTAGGCTCTGCTAAGTGAACACCCAGGATGCTAAGCTGCTTCTCTTAGAACCAGTTGTAATTTCTGTGACATTGGTGAAAAATGGCAGGCCCAAACTTGGCCAAGGACACTTCATTGAAGTTCTTTCTATTGAACACCCAATTAGAATTTGCCCTTTGTCCCGTATAACTTCCTCAGGGAAAGTCAAACCCTCAACATCCATCTGTGTTGCAGGAAATCCTCAGAGCTGCAGTTTCATCATCATAAACCTACAAGAAACTGCACAGATCACAACACCACCACAATCACCTGCAAACTTGGGGATTCCATTTTATTTTCAGAACACAGGGCATCCATTGGGATAGAGCCCTGTTGCTTAGCAAACTGATGCCTATTGTGATGTAGGAGAGGGTCAGCATATTTTGCATATGTGCATTCCATGCACCTGCCAGAATTTTATGCTGTTTTGGAAGGGAGCTGACACTGTCTCCTCCACTGTTTTGACCCCAAGTGAGATTTCTTCCCATAGGTTTCCTAACTTGGATATCCTGCTGTGTGTTAGGCAAGCCAAGGTACAGGGATTCCTATTGGGAGGAATGGGAAAGATTCAGACACACTTGTTGTGGTGTGTAGCCACTTGTGCAGACAAGGCTCAGTAGAGAAGCATCTATTTGAAAGTGGATATGAGAGATGTGAAGTCATGTAACTGTAACTAGATAAGAGGGTGAAAAGGAAACCTAGGTCTATGCAGCAATAAACAATACACAAAGGAAGATACATGAACTATATGAAGAGTACTGTTTACAATATTAGAAATCTTTAATCAAATGTCTTGAAAATAACCCATTAAGGCAAACTTGTGTGATGTGGGAGGCAATTAAGTTATTTCAGGTTATTTGCTTTCCTGAAACATTTCTTTTCTTTATTATAAAGTGGTGATTTCTGATACTTGTGTGCTGTTGTAACTTACAGATAATGTTTCAAATGAATTCAATACAATGAAAGAAACAAAAATTAAACTTCTCATTTTTAAAAAATTACCATGAGGGCACAATAATTTTCTATCAATACAGTCTAAAATTCATAAACACAATTTCATCAGGAAGAACCTTTGAAAGGGAACACAATTTGAGGAATATTCTTTAAAATGATGGTTCAGGAGTTTTCTAATATGTGCAGATGAAGGAAATAACTGAGATATATTCAGATGAAAGAGAATAAATTTACCAGAAAAAGAAATGACACATTTTGTATGAGACTGGACACCATTTTTTGTGCCTTTCTACATTTCTATCATTATTATTACTATTATTATTTAACTTGGTTGATAGGACATATTTGGGTAATTGTTGAGTTGGCTACCAGGCCCCTAAATGAGATATTTGTAATACAACCAGATTAATTTAATGATTGTGGCCATATTCCTGTGAATACATAAGAGAATGCCTCTGTTCTAAACTGAAATACTACAAGAATAATTAAAGAAACTGACATTTTTTATAAACATAAATTTAAAATTCTTAAAGAATACCTTATTATACAAGGAATATGAAACAATGTTAAATAGGTGAAAAAAAGAAATTGAATAAAGAAAGTAAGTTCACCTGTGTTGGCTTCCCTCCTCATGAAGGTACAGGGTCAGATAAGGGTTAGATTACACTGACCTCCTTTCATGGGATATGAGAGGAATGTTCATAGTCAGTGCCACATGGGCCTGCTCCCATGGGGTTCAGCAAATTCAGGAATGGAGAGTTTGGGGAAGTCTTCCTTTGCTAACAAACATGCTTCCAGATCTTGAAGAAAACATGTGCCACACTTGTGGTTAATCTCTCTGAAGTCCAGCACCAGGTTAAGTGGGTCTTGGGGTGGACATTCACAATTACATGTTGTATCAATCTAACTGACAGAGCCATGGTATATTGGCTCCAGGTACTGGGATATCCCTCAGGGAAATGATAATTCCTGGGCCAAGGAACAAATAAAATTTGCTGTACACAATCATGCCTGATATCTAGGAGTCTACATACCTGTCCCCAATCTGGTCTCCAACCCACTCAATGCAAGAAATATATGCCACTCCAAGTATCATGTATTCTCTTCATCAGAGGACCACTTTGTCACTCAGCATTTAGGCCCAGAATGAGATTTCTTGCAAGCATAAATTGAGCAAGATTTCCCATTGCTAACAGAGCCATGGGCCAATCTCATGTCAGCTACACACAGTGGAGAGTTCCAACCCCTCAAAGATGTCCAAATTTCCCTGACTTAAATTGGGTTCATTGACTGCGCATGGGTATGGCTCATTTTTGGCTCTGCTAAGTGAGCACTCTGGATTCTTAGCTGCTTGTCTTAGATAGAGCAGTAATTTCTGTGCCATTGGTAAAAATAAGTCAGGCCCAAGCTTGGTCAGGAGCACTTCATTAAAATTCCCACTACTCCACACCCACTTGGAATTTGCCCTTGGTCATTCCTGTAGACCTTCCTCCAGAGAGAGTCAAACATGTCACCAACCAACTGGTCTGCAGGTGATCCTCTAGGCTGCAGAATAATCCTCATATAGCTACATCAAGCTGTACAGGTCACAACACCTCCACATCACCTGCACTCTTGGGGATCCAATTATATTTTCAGTCAACAGGGCAGCCTTTGGGATAGAGCCCTGTTGCTTAGCAACATGATGCTTGTTGTGAGGTAGGACAGGGTCAGCATAATTTGCATATGTGCATTCCAAGCACCCTCCAGATTTCTATGCTGCTTTGGAAACTTGGATGACATTGTCTCCTTCACAGGTTCAAGCCTCAGTGAGATTTCTTCCCTGAGGTTTCTTAACTTGGGAATTCCTGCTGTATATTAGGCACACCAGAGTACAGGGATTCCTATTGGGAGTAATGGGAAAGATTCCAAAACACTTGGTGTGGTGTGTAGTTGCTTGTGACACAAGGGTCAGCAAAGAATCCTCTATCTGAAAGTGGACATGAGTTCCACTACATCTAGTAACTGGAACTAGATGACAAGAGGGGGAAAAAGGAAACCTAGGACAGTGCAGCAATATACAAAACCCCAAGGAATATACATCGATTGTATAAAGAGTACTGCTTATAATATTAGAAATCTTTAATGAAATGCCTTCAAGATAACCCATTAATGCAAACTTGTGCAATGCAAGAAGCAAAGAAGTTATTTCAGGTTACTTGCTTTCCTCAAACTTTGCTTTCCTTTATTATAAAGTTGTGATTTCTGATAATTGCATGTCATTGTAGCATATAGATAATGTTTAAAATGAATTCAAAACAATGAAAGAAACAAAAATTAAACTTCTCATTTAAAAATTATCACCATGAGGGCACAAAAATTTTCTGCCAATGCACCCTAAAATTCATAAACACAATTTCATCAGGATGAACCTCTAAAAAGAAACAGAATTTGAGGTATATTCTTTAAAAGAATGATTAAGCAGTATTCTAGTATGTCTAAATGAAGGAAATAATTCAGATATATTCAGATGAAAGATAATATCTATTCATATAAAGGAAATTCCACATTTCATATGAAACTGGACACTATTTTGTATGATTCTAAATTTCTATTATTATTATTATTACTATTAACATTTTGCTTGGTTGATAGAACATGATTGGGTAATTGTTGAGGAGGGTACCAGCCCCATAGATGAGATATTTGTACTACAACCTGGTAAATTTAATGATTTTCATTATGTTCCTGTGAATAAATAAGAGAATATCTCTGTTCTTAAATGAAATATTAGAAGAATAGTTAAATAAACTGACATATTGTTAAACACAAATTTAAAATTATTAAGGAAACCTTATTATAGTAGGACTATGAAACAATGTTAAATTGGTGAACAAAGAAATTAAATAAAGACAGTTCACATGTGTTGTTCTCCCTCCTCATGAAGCTATAGAGTCAGATCAGGGTGAGATTACACTGACCTGCTTACATGGGATATGAGTAGAATGTTCACAGTGCCAATTGAGCCTACTCTCTTGGGATTCACCAAATTTGGGAATAGAGAGGTCGGGGGTGTCTTCTTCCATTTCTAATAAAGTTACTTTCAGATCTGGAACAAAATATGTGCCACATTTGTGGTTAATCTCTCCCAAGTCCAGCACAGTGTAAATGGGGGATTTGAGTTGGGCATTCATGGTTTAATGTGTATCACTCTAACTGACAGAGTCATTGTATGTTGGCTCCCAGGACAAGGATATCCATCAGGGCAATGAGAGTTCCTGGACCAAGGAACAAACAATATTCAGTGTCCACCATCATGCCTGCCCTCTGGAAGTCTCCATCCATGTCCCAGGATGTGCCTCCAACCCACTCAATAGAAAATATATCAGCATATCCACATATCATCTGCTCTCTTCATCACAGGACCACCTTGACTGCCACTAAGCATTTCAGCCCAGAATGAGACTTATGGCAAGCATAAATATTGCAAAACAATTCCCACCACTGAAACAGCCATGGGCAAATCATCATGTCAGCTATAAACTGTGGACAGGGCAGACACATCAAATTTGTCCAAATTTCCCTGTCTTAAAGTGTGTTTACTCACTGCACATGGGCATGCCTCATGGTAGGATCTGCTAAGTGAGCACCCAGGATGCTAAGCTGTATTTCTTAGACCCAGTGGTAATTTATGTGCAATTAGAAATAAAAAGACAAGCCCAAGCTTGGCTTGTGCACTTCATTAAATCTCCATCTACCCCACACCCAATTAGAATTTGACTTTGGACATTCCTGTATAGCATCCTCCAGGGAGAGTCAAACCTTCACCGTCCATCAGGGCTGTAAGTGACCCTCAGGGCTGCAGACTCATACTCATATACCTACAACAAACTGCACAGGCCAAAACACATCCACCATCACTTGCACACTTGGGGAGCCCAATATATTTTCAGACCACAGGGCAGCCATTGGTATAGAGCCCTGTTGGATAGCAACCTGATTCCTATTGTGAGGCCAGAGAGTGTCAGTGTAACTAGTGCTTGTGCATTCAAATCCCCCACCAGAATTCTACGCCACTTTGGAACATGGGATGACACTGTCTACTCCACAGGTTCAAGCCCAGTGAGATTTCTTCCCTGAGGTTTCTTAACTTGGCAATTACTGCTGTATATTAGGCACACCTGGGTACAGGGATTCCTATTTGGAATAATGGGAAAGTTTCAAAATCACTTGCTGTTTGTAGTTGATTCTGCACACAAGGCTCAGCAGGGAAGCCTCTAAGTGAAAGTGGATATGAGGGATGTGAGTCATGTAACTGGAACTAGATGAAACGAGGTTTAAAAATAAAACCTAGGACTGTGCAGCAATAAGCAATACCCCAAAGAAGATAAGAGGACAGTATGAAGAGTACTGATTATAATATTAGAAATCTTTAATCAGAAGCCTTGAAGATAACCCATGAATGCAAACTTGTGCAATGTGGGAAGCAAAGTAGTTATTTCTGTTTACTTGCTTTCCTGAAACTTTGCTTTATTATAAAGTCATTATTATTGATACTTGTGTGTTGTAGCTTATTTATAATGTTTAAAATGAATTCAATACAATGAAAGTAACAAAATTTAAACTTCTCATTTTAAAAAAATCAACAGGGTGGCACAATAATTTTCTGGCAATACAGCCTAAAATTCATAAACTCAATTTCATCATGAAAAAACACTGAAAAAAACACAATTTGAAGAATATTCTTTAAAAGGATGGTTCAGCAGCTATCTAATATGTACAGATGAAGGAAATAATTGAAATACATTCTGAAGAAAGAGTATAAATAAACTTGGAAAGGAAATGCCATGTTTGATATGAGACTGGACAATATTTTGGTTTGTGCCTTTCTAAATTTTTATCATTATTATTACTATTAACATTCTGCTTGGCTGATAGGATATGATTGTGTAATTTTTGAGTTAGGGACCAGGCCCCAAGATGAGTTAATTGTACGAAACCAGGTCAATTTAATGATTGTGGTAATGTTCCTGTGAATACATAGGGCAATGTCTCTTTTCTTAAGTGAAGTACAATAGTAATTAAAGAAGATGACATTTTTAAACATAATTTTAAAATTGTTAAAGAAAACCTTATTATAGAAGGAATATGTAACAATGTTAAATCAGTGTTAAGGAAATTAAATAAAGACACTTCACTTGTGTTGGCTTCCCTCCTCATGAAGGCACAGGGTCAGATCTGGGTGAGATTACACTGACCTGCTTTCAAGTGGTATGAGAAGAATGGTCACAGTCAGTACCACTTGGGCCTCCTCCCTTGGGCTTCAACAATTTTAGGAATGGAGTCATCGGGGATGTCCTCTCTTTCATAATAAACTTGCTCTCAGCTCTGAAACAAAATATGTGCCACATTTGTGGTTAATCTCTCCCAAGTGCAGCACCATGTAAAAAGGGACTTGGGGTGGGCATTCACAGTTACACATGTATCATTCTAACTGGCAGAGCCAGGTAATATTGGCTTCCAGGAAAGTGATATCCCTCAGGAAAATGTTAGTTCCTGGTCCAAGGAACAAACAATATTCAGTGTACATCATCATGCCTGCCCTCTGGGAGTCTCCATCCCTATCCCTAATCAAATCCCCAACCCACTCAAACAAAACATATCAGCCTCTCCACATATCATGTGTTTTCTTCATCACAGGAGCACCTTGACTGTCACTCAGCATTTAGGCCCAGAGTGAGACTTATGGCAAGCCTAAATTGAGCAATAACTCCCAACACTAATACAGCCATTACCCAATCCTCATGTCAGCTATAAACAGTGGACATGACAGACACCAAGTTGTCCAAATTTCATTGACTTAAAGTGTGTTCATTGACTTCACATGGACATGCCTCATGGTAGGCTCTGCTAATTGAACATCAGGGATGCTAAGCTGCATATCTTAGATCCAGTGCTATTTTTTGTGCAATTGGGGAAAAAAGCATGTCCAAGCTTGGCCAGGGGCACTTCATTAAATTCCGTCTACCCCACACCCAATTGTAATTTGTCCTTGGCCATTCCTGTATAGCATCCTCCAGAAAGAGTCAAACCCTCAACATCCATCAGGGCTGCAGGTGATTCTTGGGGCTGCAGAATCATCCTCATGCACCTACAACAAACCTCACAGTCCTCAACACCTCCACTATCACATTCAGACATGGTGAGGCAATTACATTTTCAGACCATATGGCAGCCATTGGAATAGAGCCATGTTTCTTAGCAAACTGATGCCTACTGTGAAGAAGGAGAGTCAAAAGAATTTGCACATGTGCATTCCAAGCACCTGCAAGAATTCTACAACACCTTGAAAACTAGGCTGGCCCTGTCTCCTCCACAGGTATGTGCCCCAGTGAGATTTCTTCCCTGAGGTTTTTCAACTTGGGATTTCCTGCTGTGTATTATGCACACCTGTGTACAGGTATTCCTATTTGTAGTAATGGGAAATATTCAGAAAAACTTGGTGTGTTGCATAGCTGATTCTGCACACTATGTTCAGCAGAGAACCCTCTATTTGAAAGTGGATATGAAGGATGTGAAGTTGTGAAACTGGAACTAGTTGGTAAGAGGGGGAAAAAGATAACCTAGGATGAAGCAGGAATAAAAAATTCCCCAAGGAAGATACATAGACTGTATGAACAGTCCTGTTTACTGTATTAGAAGTCTTTAACCAAAAGTCTTGAAGATAACGAATTAATGTAAACTTGTGCAATGCAGGAAACAAAGTAGCTATTTCAGGTTGCTTGTTTTCCTGAAACTTTGTTTTGCTTTATTATAGAGTGGTGATTTTTGATACTTGGGTGTTTTTGTAGTTTATAGGTAATGTTTAAAATGTATTCAATACAATGAAAGAACCAGAATTTAAACTTCTCATTTAAGAAAAAATTACCATAAGGGTGCAATAGTTTTCTGCCAATACAGCCTAAAATTCATAAACTCAATTTCATCAGGAATAAACACTTAAAAAACACAAATTGAGGAATATTATTTAAAAGGATCATACAGCAGATTTCTAATATGTCCAGATGAAGGAAATAATTGATATATATTCAGATGAAAGAGAATAAATAAACTGGAGAAAGAAATGCCATGTTTCATATGAGAATGGACACTATTTTGTTTTATTCCTTTCTACATTTGTATCATTATTATTACTATTAACATTTTGCTTGTTCAATAGGTCATGATTGGGTAATTGTTGAGGTGGGGACCATGCCCCTAGATGAGATATTTGTACTACCTCCATGTTAATTTAATGATTGTGTTAATGTTTCTCTGAATACGTAAGAAAATCTCTGTTCTTAGGAGAAATACTACAAGAAGAATTAAAGAAACTGACATTTTTTAAACATAAATTTAAAATTGTTAAAGAAAACCTTATTATCCAAGGAATACGAAACATTGTTAACATGATGATAAAAGAAATTTAATAAATACATTTCACATACCTCCTCATCAAGGCAAAGGGTCAGATCAGGTGAGATTACACTGACCTGTTTTCATAGGTTATGAGAAGAATTTTCAGTCAGTGCCACTTGGGTCTACCCCATTGGGCTTCAGCAAACTTCAGAATGGAGAGGTTGGGGAAGTACTTGCTTTCAGATCTGAAAAAACATATGTGCCATATTTGTGGTTAATCTCTCTGAAGTCCAGCACCATGTAATAGGGGAACCTGGGGTGGGCATTCACAGTTACATGTGTATCATTCTAACTAAAAGAGCCAGGGTATGTTGTCTTTGAGAACAGGGATATCCCTCAAGAAAATGATTGCTCCTGGACCATGGAACAAACAATATTCTTATACACCATCATGCCTGTCCTCTGGGAGTCTCCATCCCTATCTGCAATCATTTTTCCAACCTTCTCAACACAAAATATATCAGCCTCTTCACATATCATATGTTCTCTTCATCACAGGACAACCTTGACTGTCACTCAGCATTTAGACCCAGAATGAAACTTCTGGAAAGCATAAATAGAGCAAGAAATCCCAAAACTAAGACAGCCATAAGCCAATCCTCATTTCAGCTATAAACAGTGTACAGGGCGGACAAATCAAAATTTTCCAAATTTCCCTGACTTAAACTGGGTTCACTTGCTGCACATGGGCATGCCTCAGGAAAGGCTCTGCTAAGTGAGGACACAGGATGCTAAGCTGCATGTGGTAGATCCAGTGGTAATTTCTCTGCCATTGAAAAAAAAGGCAGGCCCAAGATTTTCCAGGGGCACTTCATTAAAGTTCAACCTACCCACCCCAAAGTGGAAGTTGCCCTTGGACATTCTGGTATAGCATCCTCCATGGAGAGTCAAACCGTCATCATCCATTGGGGCTTCAGGAGATCCTTGGGGTGCAGAATTCTCCTCATATACCTACAACAAACTGCACAGGCCACAGCACATCCACCATCACCTGCACATTTGGGGAGCCCATTATATTTTCAGACCACAGGGCAGCCATTGAGATAGAGCCCTGTTGCTTAGCAGCCTGATGCCGATTGTGAGACAGGAGAGGGTCAGCAGAATTTGTGCATGTGCACTCCAAGCAACCAACAAAATTCTTCACCACTTTGGAAACTGGGATATCTCTGTCTGCTCCACAGACTCAAGCCCCAGTGAGATTTCTTCCCTGAGGTTTCTAAACTTGGCATTTCCATCTGTGTTTTAGGCACACCTGGGTGCAGGGTTCCTGTTTCGAGTAATGGGAAAGATTCAGAAAAACTTGTGGTTTGTAGTTGATTCTGCACCCAAGGCTCAACAGAGAAGCCTCTATCTGAAAGTGGATATGAGGGATGTGAAGTCATATAACTGGAACTAGATGACAAGAGGGGGAAAAAGGAAACCTAGGACTGTGCATCAATAAACAATACCCCAAGGAAGATACATGGACTGTACAAAAAGTACTGTTTATAATATTTGAAATGTTTAATCAAAAGCCTTGATTATAACCCTTTAATGCAAACTTGGGCAATGTGGGAAGCAAGGTAGTTATTTCAGGTTACTTGCTTTCCTGAAACTTTGATTTGCTGTATTATACAGTTGTGGGTTTTGATACTTGTGTGTTGTAGCTTATAGATAATGTTTAAAATGAATTTAATACAAAAAGAAAACAAAAATTAAACTTCTTATTTAAAAAACATTCACTTTGAGGGCACAATAATTTTCTGCCAATACAGCCTAAAGTTCAAAACTCAATTTCATCAGGGAGAAACACTGAAAAGAAAACACAGTCTGAAGAATATTCTTTTAAAGGATGGATCAGCAGCTTTTTAATATATCCAGATGAAGGAAATAATTCAGATATATTCAGAAGAAAGAGAATAAATAAACCTGAAATAGAAATGCCATGTTTGATATAAGACTGGACACTATTTTGTTTTGTGTCTCTCTACATTTCTATCATTATTATTACTATTAACATTTTGCTTGGTTGATAGGACATGATTAAGTAATTTCTGAGGTGGGGACCAGACCCTTAGGTGAGATATTTGTACTACAATCAAGTTAATTTAATGATTGTGGTAATGTTCCTGTGAATACATAAGAGAATGTGTTGTTCTTAAGTGAAATACTACAAGAATAATTAAAGAAAGTGACATTTTAAAAAAATAACTTTAAAGTTTTTAAAGATAAACTTATTTTACAGGGAATATGAAGCAATGTTAAATTGGTAATAAAAGGCATTAAATAAAGACAGCTCACATGTGTTGGCTTCCCTCCTCATGAAGGCACAGGATCAGATCATGGTGAGATTACACTGACCTGCTTTCATGGGATATGAGAAGAATGGACAAAGTTAGTGTCATTTGGGCCTCCTCCCTTGGGCTTTAGCAAATTTTGGAATGGAGAGGTCAGGGAGGTCTTCTTCATTTGCTAATAAACTTGCTTACAGATCTCGAACTAAATATGTGCTAAATTTGTGGTTAATCTCTCCCAAATCCAGTACCATGTAAAAGGGGGATTTGGGGTGGGCATTCCCAGTTACATGTGTATCCTTCTAACTGAGAAAGCCAGGGTATGTTGGCTCCTAGGACAGGGGTATCCCTCAGGGCAATGAAAGATCCTGGACCAAGGAAAAAATATATTCTGTGTACACCATCATGCCTGCCCTCTTGGAGGCTCCATCCCTGTCCCCAATCATGCCTCCTATCCACTCAACATGGAATATATCAGGCTCTCCACATATCACGTGATCTCTTTATCACAGTATCACCTTGACTGTCACTCAGCATTTAGGCCCAGAATGAAACTTCTGGCAAGCATAAATAAAGCAAGTAATCCCACCACAAAGACAACCATGAACCAATCCTCATTTCAGCTATAAACAATGGAATGGCAGACACATCAAAGTTTTCCAAATTTCCCTGATTTAAAGTGGGTTAGTTGACTGCACATGTACATGCCTAATGGTAGGCTCTGAAAAGTGTGCACACAGGATGCTAAGCTGCATGTTTTAGATCCAGTGGTAACTTCTGTGCCACTGGAAGAAAAACAGCAGGCTCAAGCTTGGCCAGGTGCACTTCATTAAATTTCTGCCTACCCCACACCCAATTGGAATTTGCCATTGGCCATTTCTTATAGCATCCTCCAGGGAGAGTCAAACCATCATCATCCATCAGGGTTAGAGGTGGTCCTTGGGGCTGCAGAATCATACTCATATACCTACAGCAAACTTCACAGGCCACATCACCTCCACCATCACCTGCGCACTAGTGGAGTCCTGATGCTTTCAGAACTCAGGGCATCCATTGGGAAAGAGCCCCATTGCTTAGCAAAATGATTCATATGCTGAGGAAGGCAAGGGTCAGCAGAATTTGCCCATGTGCATTCCAAGCACCCACCAGAATTTAAGGCCACTTTGGAACCTGGGCTGTCTCTTTCTCCTCCACAGGTTTGAGTCCCAGTGAGAATTCTTCCCAGAGGTTTCCTTACTTGGGATTTCCTACTGTATATTAGGCACACCTGGGTACAGGGATTCCTATTTAGAGTAATAGGAAATATTCAGAAACACTTGGTGTTGTGTGTAGCTGATTCTGCACAAAAGGCTGAGCAGAGAAGCCTCTATTTGAAAGTGGACAAGAGGGATGTGGAGTCATGTAACTGGAACTAGATGAAAAGTGGGGAAAAATGAAACCTAGGCCTGTGCATCAGTAAACAATACCCCAAGGAAGATAAATGGACTGTATAAAGAGGACTGTTTATAATATTAGAAATCTTTACTCAGAAGACTTTAAGATAACACATAAATGCAATGTTGTGCAATGCGGGATGCAAAGTAGTTATTTCGTTACTTGCTTTCATGAAACTTTTCTTTGGCTTATTATAAAGTAGTGATTTTTGATATTTGTGTGTTGTAGCTTATAAATAATGTTTAAAATGAATTCAATACAATGAGAGAAACAAAAATTAAACTTCTCATTTAAAAAATTTCTCCATGAGGGCACAATAATTTTCTGCCAATACAACCTAAAATTCATAAACTCAATTTCATCAGTAAGAAACACTAAAAAAAAGCACAATTTGAGGAACATTCTTTAAAAGGATGGTTCAGAAGATTTCTAATATGTTCTGATGAAGGAAATAATTGGGATATATTCAGATGAAAGAGAATAAATTAACCTGTAAAACAAATGTCATGTTTGATATGAGATAGGACACACTTTTGGTTTCTGCCTTTCTAAATTCCTATCATTATTATTTCTATTAACATTTTGCTTGATTGATAGTATATAATGGGTAATTTTTGAGCCAGGGACTGGGCCCTGAGGTGACATATTTGTGCTACAACCGGGTTAATTTAATGATTGTGGTAATGTTCCTGTGAATACATATGAGAATGTCTCAGATCTCAAGTGAAATACTACAAGAATAATTAAGGAAACTGATGTTTTAAACATAAATTTAAAACTTTTTAAGAAAACCTTATTATACAAGGAATATGAAACAATGTTAAATTGGTGATAGAAGAAATTAAATAAAGACACTTCACATGTGTTGGTTTCCCTTCTCGTGAAGGCACAGGCTCAGTTCAGGCTGAGATTACACTGACCTGCATTCATGGGATATGAGAAAATTGGCCACAGTCTGTGCCACTTGGGCCTCTTCTCTTGGGCTTCAGCAAATTTGGGAATGGAGAAATTAGGGAAGTTTTCTTCCTTTGGTAATAACATGCTATCAGATCTAGAAGAAAATATGTGCCACATTTGTGTTTAATCTCACCCAAGTGCAGCACCACGTAAAAGGGGATTGGGGTGGGCATTCACAGTTACATGTTTATCATTCTAATTGAGAAAGCCAGGTTATTTTGGCTCCCAGGAAAGGGATATCCCTCAGGATAATGATAGTTCCTGGACCATGGATCAAAGAATATTCATTGTACACCATCATGCCTACCCTCTGGGAGTATCCATCCCTGTCCCCAATCTTGCCTCCAACCCACTCAACACAAAAAATATCAGCCTCTCCACAAATCATGTGTTCTCTTCATCATTGGACCACACTGTCACTCAGCATTCAGGCCCAGGATGAGAAATCTAGCAAATATAAATAGAGCAAGATATCCCACCACTATTAGATCATGTTTAAAATAAATTGAATTCAATGAAATAAACAAAAATGAATCTTCTCATTTAAAAAACAATCACCATGAGGGTACCATAATTTTCTGCCAATACAGCCTAAAACACATAAACTCAATTTCATCAGGAAGAACCTTGGAAAAGAAACAGAATTTGAGGAATATTCTTTAAAAGCATGGTTCAGAAGTTTTCTTATATGTCCAGATGAAGGAAATAATTGAGTTATATTCAGATGAAAGAGAAAAAATATACCTGTAAAAGAAATGCCACATTCTTTATGAGACTGGACTCTATTTTTTGTGCCTTTTTACATTTCTATCATTATTATTACCATAAACATTTTGCTTCATCGATAGGACATGATTGGGTAATTGTTCATGTGGTGACTAGGCCACTAGATGAGATATTTGTACTACAACCAGATTAATTTAATGATTGTGTTAATATTCCTATGAATACATAAGAGAATGTCTCTGTTCTAAAGTGAAATACTACAAGAATAATGAAAGAAACTGCCATTTTTAAACATAAATTTAAAATTCTTGTAGAAATCCTTATTATATAAAGAATATGAAACAATATTAAATCAGTGAAAAAAGAAATTAAATAAAGACAGTTCACATGTGTTGGTTTCCCTCCTCATGAAGGCACAGGCTCAGAACAGGGTGAGATTACACTGACCTTATTTCATGGGATATGAGAAGAAGGGTCACAGTCAGTGCCAGTTGCCACTTGGACCTACTCCCTTGGACTTCAGCAAATTTGGGAATGGAGAGGTCAGGGATGTTTTCTTCCTTTTCTAATAAACTTGCTTTCAGATCTGGTAAAAATATGTGCCACATTTTTGGTTACTCTCTCCCAAGACCACCAGCATGTAAAAGGGAGCTTGGGAAGGCCATTCACAGTTACATGTGTGTCATTCTGACAGAACAAGAGTATGTTGGCCCCCAGGACAGGGATATCCCTCAGGACAATTATAATTTATGGACCAAGGGAAAAACAGTATTCAGTGTACACCATCATGCTTGCCATCTGGGAGTCTCCATCTCTGTACCCAATCATGTCTCCAACCCACTCAACAAAAAATACCAGCCTTTCCATGTATCATGTGTTCCCTTCATCACAGGACCACCTTGACTGTCATGCAGTATTTGCTCCCAATATGATCTTTCTGGCAAACATAAATAAAGCAAGAAATCAAACCACTAAGACAGCCATGAGTCAATCCACATGTCAACTATAAACAGTGGACAGGTTAGTCACTTCAAATTTTTCCAAATTTCCCTGACATAAAGTGGGTTCATTGACTTCACATAGGCATCCCTCGTGGTAGGCTTTGCTAAATGAGCACCTGGAATGCTAAGCTGCCTGTGTTTGACTCAGCAGGAATTTCTGTGCTATAGGAAAATTAAAGGCAGGCCCAAGCTTGGCCAGGGCACTTCATGTATATTCCCCCTATACCACAACCAATTGGGATTTGCCCTTGGGAATTCCTGTAGAGCTTCATCCAGGGAGACTCAAACCCTCACCATCCATCAGGGCTGCAGGTGATTCTTGGGGCTGCAGAATAATCCTCATATACCTTCAACAAATTGCACAGTCCAGAAAACCTCCACCATCAACTCTACACATGGGCATCCCATTATATTTTCAGACCACAGGACAGCCATGTGTACAGAGCCCTGTTTCTTAGGATCCTGATGCCTATTTTGAGGTAGGGGTAGTTCAGCATAATTTGCATATTGCATTCCAAGCACTGGCTAGGATTCTATGCCATTTTGGAACCAGGGCTGACAATGTCTCTTCCATAGGATTGAGCCCAGAGAGATTTCTTCCATGAGGTTTCTCAACTTGAGATTTCCTGCTGTACATTAGACACACCAGGGTATAGGTATTCCTATTTGGAGTAATGGGAAATATTCAGAAACAGTTGGAGTGGTGTCTAACTGCTTGCACTTGCAAGGCTCAGCAGAGTACCCTCTATATGAAAGTGGATATGAAGGATGTGAAGTTGTGTGACTGGAGCTAGATGACAAGAGTAGGAAAAAGCAAACCTATGACTGTACAGCTATAAACAACACCCCAGGAGTATACATGGACTGTAAGAAAAGTACTGTTTATAATATTAGAAATCTTCAATCAGATACCTTGAAGCTAACCCATGAATGCAAACCTGTAAAATGCAGGAAGCAAAGAAGTTATTTCAGATTACTTGCTGTCCTGAAACTTTGCTTTGTTTTATTATTAAATGGTTACTTTGATACTTCTGTGTTGTTTAGCTAACAGATAATGCTTAAAATAAATTCAATAAAATGAAAGAATAAAGATGTACTTCTCATTTAAAAACATCACCATGAGGGCACCATAATTTTCTGCCAATAGAGCCTATAACTCATTGTTCTAGTTTGCTAATGCTGCAGAATGCAAAACACCAGAGATGGATAGGCTTTTATAAAATGGGGGTTTATTTCACTACACAGTTACAGTCTTAAGGCCACAAAGCATCCAAGGTAACACCTCAGCAATCGGGTACCTTTACTGGAGGATGGCCAATGACATCTGGAAAACCCCTGCTAGCTGGGAAGGCAGCTGGCATCTGCTCCAAAGCTCTGGCCTCAAAATGGCTTTCTCCCAGGATGTTCCTCTCCAGCAAGCTTGCTCCTCCTCATAACATCACTCACAGCTGCACTCTGTTCCCTCTCTTTGAGTCAGCTCATTTATATGGATCCACTGATCAAGGCCCACCCTTAATGGGTGGGGACATGCCTCCATGGGAACATCTCATCAGAATCATCACCTACAGCTGGGTGGGGCACATTCCAAGCAAATCTAACCGGCATCAAAACGTCTGCCCCACAAGACTACAAAGACAGTAGCATTTGGGGGACACAATACACTCAAACCAGCACATTCCACCCCCTGGACCCCAAAATGACATTATCTTTCCAAATACAAAATACATTCATTCCATCACAATATCACAAAAACTTAAATCATTTCAGTAACAAAAGTTAAGTACAAGATCCTATCAAAATCAACCACAGGCATGGCCAGTCCTAAGGCATAATTTCTCTTTAGCTGTGGATCTGTGAACTTAGAACAAGTTATGTGCTCCCAATATAAAGGAGAGACATTCATAGGATGAACATTTCCATTGCCATAAGGAGAAACAGTAAGGAAAACATTGTTAACAGGACCAAAACAGTTCCTAAAACCTGCAGGACAAACTCCATTAGATTTCAAATCTGAGTCATTTACAGAACAATGTTGCATCCTTGGGGCTTGAGAGAGCAGGAGTCTAACACTTCCTAAGTGCCTTTGTGGCAGCCCTTTTCTCTCCAAATGCTTGGGTGAGTGCTCCAACATATCCACACATTGGGGAGACCACCTTCTCGGCCCCATCCTCCTCAAACTTAGGGGCAGCTCCCAGATTCCCTTCCACATCTGGGGCACATGCTCAACCCCTTCAGAACAGTGTGGTGGTAGCCAGGATCTCCCCAATTCCCTGGGAATGTGGTCCACCCTCTTTTGGACCTCAGATGGCAAAACTCTTCCAGAGCATTGAGGCAGAAAGCCCACACTCAGCCTCCAGGGCAAACTCACCCTTTCCATGCATGTGGGCTGCTCCACTCTCTCAGCCTGAGACCTCCTTTCTCCAGACCTCAACCTCCATGGCTCTGTTTTTGAAGAGATTTTTCCTTTAATTTTTTTCCTTGTCTGTCTCCTCCAGTCCAGACTGGCAATGGCTCTGTCTAAAAAGATCTCACAAAAATTCTGTTGGCTTTGCATGAAGCACACAGGGGTCAAAGCCATTAGACAATAGGACTTTCCACAAATCCTTTCTGGATAATTCCATCTCCAATCTTGGCTTGTACTGAAATGGTAGCTGGGTTCCGTGTTTGGTTACATCCTCATGTTGGGCTGTAGCTTCTGGGATTCCACCCCCTGGAAGCTCATAATTTTCCAAGCCATCAGCTTCTGGTTTCTTTGAACCCAAGAGTTCAGTTCTAAGTTTATCTCTCTCCACTCACATTTTACTATAAGCTGCAAGAAGAAGCCAGGGTACCTCCTCCACATGTAGTCTGGAGATCTCCTCAGCTAAGTATTCCAGGTTGTCACTTTCAAATTCTTCCTTCCATCTGACACCAGGGCTCATTTTTGCCAAATTCTCTGCCACTTTAAAACAAGGATCACCTTTCTTCCAGTTTGCAACAACACATTCATCATTTCTTTTCAAGGCCTTGTCAGAAGTATCTTTAGAGTCCATATTTCCACAAACAGCCTCTTCAAAGCAGTTTAGGCCTTTTCTATCAAGCTCCTCACAATTCTTCCAGAATCTTCCCCTTATCCATTTAAAAAGCCATTCCAACATGTTTGGTATTTGCAAACTCAGCAGCAAAAACACCCCACTTCTCTCGGTACCAAAATCTGTTCTAGTTTGCTAACGCTGCAGAATTAGCATCCTACCTTCACTAGAGGATGGCCAATGGCATTCCTACCTTCACTGAATGGGTGGGGACATGCTTCCATGGGAACATCTCGTCAGAATCATCACCCACAGCTGGGTGGGGCACATTCCAAGCAAATCTAACCAGCACCAAAACGTCTGCCCCACAAGACTACAAAGACAATGCCATTTGGGGGACACAATACACTCAAACCGGCACACTCATAAACTCAATTACATCAGGAAGAACCTCAGAAAAGAAACACAATTTGAGGAATATTCTGTAAAAGGTTGGTTCAGCAGATTTCTAATATTTCCAGATGAAGGAAAAAATTGAGATATATTCTGAGGAAAGAGAATACATATACCAGTAAAAGAAATGTCATGTTTGATATGAGACTGGGCACTGTTTGTTTTCTGGTGTTATACATTCTATCACTATTATTGGCATAAACTTTTTGCTTGTTCAGTAGGACATGATTAGGTAGATGTTCAGGAGTGGTCCAGGTCCTTAGAGGAGATATATGTAATACAACCAAGTTAATTTAATGATTGTGGTAATATTCCTGTGAATATGTAAGAGAATTTCTCTGTTCTTATGTGAAACACTACAAGAATAATTAAAGAAACTGACAAGTTTTGAACATAAATTTAAAATTCTTAAAGAAAAGCCTTATACAAGAATGTGAAACAATGTTAAATCAGTGAAAAAAGAAATTAAATAAAGACAGTATACAAGCATTGGTTTCCCTCCTCATGAAGGTACAGGGCCAGATCAGACTGAGTTTACCCTGACATGCTTTAATGGGATATGAGAAGAATGGTCACATTCAGTGACACTTGGGCCTAATCCTTTGGGCTTCAGCAAAGTTTGGAATGGAAAGGCTGGGGAAGTCTTTTTCCTTTGCTAATAAACTTGCTTTCAGATCTGGAACAAAATATATGCCAAATATGTGGTTAATCTCTCCCACATCTGGCACCATGTAAAAGGGGTTCTTAGGGTGGGCATTCACAGATACATGTGTATCATTCTTACTGAGAGAGCCAGGGTATTTTGACCCCCAGGGTAGGGATATCCTTCAGTGCAATGATAATTCCTGGACCAAGGAACAAACAATATTCAGTATACACCATCATGCCTGCCCTCATGGGAATCTCTATCCCTGTACCCAATCATGCCTCTAACCCACTCAAACAAAACTTATCAGCCTCTTCATGTATCATGTGTTCCCTTTGTCACAGGACTGCCTTGACTGTCCTGCAGAATTTGTGCATAGAATGAGATTTTTGCTGAACAGAAATAAGGAAGGAATCCCAACACTAAGACAACCATGAACCAATCCTCATGACTGCGATAAACAGTGGTCAGGTGAGACACCTTAAATTGTCAACATTTCCCTGAACTAAAGTGGGTTCATAAATGTCATATGGGCATTCCTCTTGGTAGGCAATGCTAAGGGAGCACCCAGGATGCTAAGCTGCTTGTCTTAGATTCAGGGGGAATTTCAGTGTTGTTGGAAAAAAAAAAAGGGAGGCCCAAGATTGTCTAGGGTCACTTCATCAAATTTCCCCCCAGGAAACAACCAATTGGAATTAGCCCTTGGCCATTCCTGTAGAGATTTGTCCAGGAAGAGTCAAATCCTTGCCATCCATTGTGGCTGCAGGTCATCCCCTGGGCTGCAGATTCATACTCAGACACCTACAACAAGTAACACATGCCACAACACCTCCACTATCACCTGCACATTGGGGATCCAATTATATTTTCACCACAGGGCAGCCATTGGGATAGAGCTCTGTTGCTTAGCATCCTGATGCCTATTGTAAGGGAGGAGAGAGTCAGCATAATTTGCATATGCACATTCTAAGCACCTACCCGAATTCTATGCCACTTTGGAAACTGGGCTGACACTATCTCCTACACTGGTTTGAGCCCAGTGAGATTTCTTCCATGAGTTTTTTCAACTTGGGATTTCCTGCTGTATATTAGACACACCAGGCTACAGGGATTCCTATATGTAGTAATGGGAAAGTTTCAGAAAAGTTGGAGTGGTGTGTAGCTTCTTGTGCAAACAAGGCTCTGCAGAGAAGCCTCCATTTGAAAGTGGATATGAGGGATGTGAAGATTTGTAACTGTAGCTAGATGACAACTGGGGAAAAAGGAAACCTAGGAATGTGCAGCAATAGACAATACCCCAAGGAAGATACATGGGCTGTATGAAGAGTACTGTTTATAATATTAGAAATCTTTAATCAGATGCCTTGAAGATAACCCATTAATGCAAACTTGTGCAGGGGGAAACAGAATTTATTTCAGGTTACTTCCTTTCCTGAAACTTTGCTTTGATTTATTATAAACTGTTTATTTTAATACTCTTGTGTTGTTGTAGTGAATAGATAATGTTAAAAATAAATTCAATAAAATGAAAGAATAAAAATGAAATTACTCATTTAAAAGAAAATCTCCATGAGGGCACCATAATTTTCTGCCAATCCAGCCTAAAACTCATAAACTCAACTTCAAAAGGAAGAGCCTCAGAAAAGAAACACAATTTGAGGAATATTCTTTAAAAGGATGGTTCAGCAGTTTTTTAAGATGTTCAGATGAAGGAAAAGTTGAGATACATTCAGAAGAAAGGGAATAAATATACCTGCAAAAGAAATGTCAAGGTGGCTATCAGACTGGACACTATTTTTTTGTGGATTTCTACATTTCTATGATTATTATTACTATTAAATTTTCCTTGGTTGATAGGACATGATTTGGTAATTGTTCAGGAGGGGACCATGCCCCTCTATGAGATATTTGTACAACAACCAGGTTAATTCAATGATTGTGGCAATATTCCTGAGAATAGATAAGAGAATGTCTCTGTTCTTAAGTGAAATACTACAAGATTAATTAAAGAAACTGACATTTTTTAAACATAAATTTAAAATTCTTGTAGAATACCTTATTATACAAGGAATAGGAAACAAATTTTAATTGGTGAAAAGTGAAATGAAATAAAGAGAGTTCACATGTGATGTTTTCCTTCCTCATGAAGGCACAGGATCAGATCAGGGTGAGAATACACTGACCTGCTTTAATGGGATATGAGAAGAATGATCACAGTCAGTGCCAATTGGGCTTACTCCCTTGTTCTTCAGCCAATTCAGGAATGGAGAGGTCAGGGAAGTCTTCCTTTGCTAATAAACTTGCTTTCAGATATGGAACAAAATATTTGCCACATTTGTGGTTAATCTCTCACAAAACCAACAGCATGTAAAGGGGACTTCGGGTGGGCATTCACAGTTACATGTGTATCATTCTAACTGACAGAGCCATGGTATGTTGGCCTGTAGGACAGGGATATCCCTCACTGCAATGATAATGCCTGGACCAAGGAAAAGACACTATTCTGTGTACACCATCATGCATGCCCTCTGGGAGTCTCCATCTTTGTACCCAATCATGCCTCCAAACACTCACCAAAATATATCAGCCTCCCCACATATCATGTGTTCTATTCATCACAGGACCACTTTTATTGTCATGCAGCATTTGGGCCCAGAATGAGATTTCTGGTTAGCATAAAGCAAGAACACCCACCGCTAAGACAGCCATGAACCAATCCTAGTATCAGCTATAAACAGTGGACAGGTCAAACACCTCTAAATTGTCCAAATTTCCCTGACATAAATTGGGTTCATTGATTTCATGGGGGCATGCCTCCTGTTAGGTTTGGCTAAGTGAGCACATGGGATACTAAGTTTCTTGTCTTAGATTCAGCAGAAATTTCTGTGCCATTGGAAAAAAATGACAGGCCCAAGATTGTCTAGAGGCACTTCAGTAAAGTTCACCCTACCACACCTAATTGGAATTTGCCCTTGGGCATTCCTGTAGAGCTTCCTCCAGGGGGAGTCAATCCTTCATCATTAATCAGGGCTGCAGGTGTTCCTCAGGCCTGCAGATTCATCCTAATATACCTACAAAACACTGCACAGGTCACAACACCTCCACCATCACCTGCAAACTTGAGGATCCCATTATAGGACCACAAGGCAGACATTGGGACAGAGCCCTCTTGCTTAGCAACCTGATGCCTACTGTGAGGTGTAGAGGGTCAGCATAATTTGCATATGCACATTCCAAGCATCCAACAGAATTTTATGATATCTTGGAACCTGGGCTGACACTGTCTCCCCCAAATATCTGAGCCCCATTGAGATTTCTTCCATGTGTTTCCTCAACTTGGGATTTCCTGGTACATATTGGACATGCCAGGCTACTGGAATTCCTATTTGGAGTAATGGGAAAGTTTCAGAAATAGTTGGTGTGATGTGTAGCTGCTTGTGCACATAAGGCTCAGCAGAGAGGCCTCTATTTGAAAGTGGATATGAGGGATGCAAAGTCTTGTAACTGTAACTAGATGACAAGAGGGGAAAAAGGAAACTTAGGAATGGGTAACAATAAACAATACCCTAAGGAAGATACATAGTCTGTATGAGGAGAACTGTTCATAATATTAGAAATCTTTAATCTGTTGCCTTGAAGATAACCCATCAATGCAAACTTGTGCAATGTGGGAAGCAGAGAATTTATTTCAGGATATTTGCCTTCCTGAAACTTTGCTTTGTTTTATTATAAAGTGGAGAATTTTGAAACTTGCATGTTGTAGTAGCTAATAGATAATGTTTAAAATAAATTCAATAAATTGAAAGAAAAAAATGAAACTTCTCATTTAAAACAAATCACCATGAGTGCACCATAATTTTCTGTCAATACAGCCTAAAACTTATAAACTCAACTTCTTTTGGAGGAATCTCTGAAAAGAAACACAGTTTGAAGAATATTCTTTAAAAAGATGGCTCAGCAGTTTTCTAATATGTCCAGATGAAGGAAATAATTGAGAAATATTCAGATGAAGGAGAATAAATACACCTGTAAAAGAAATGCCATGTTTGATATGAAACAGGACACTTTTTTTGTTTTGAGGCTTTCTACATTTCTACCATTATTATTACTATTAACATTTTGCTTGGTCAATAGGACATGATTGGGTAATTGTTCAGGTGGAGTCCAAGGCCCTAGATGAGATTTTGTACTATAACCAGTTTAATGTAATGTTTGTGGTAACATTCCTGTAAATACATAACAGAATGTCTCAATTCTTCAGTGAAATACTAAAAGAATAATTAAAGAAACTGACATTTTTTAAACATAAATTTAAAATCCTTAAAGAAAGCCTTATTATACAAGGAATAAGAAGCAAGTTTATATCAATGAAAAAATAAAATTAAAAAACACTGTTCACATGTGTTGGTTTCCCTCTTCATGAAGACACAGGGTCAGATCACAGTGAGATTACGCTGACCTGCTTTAAGTGGATATGAGAAGAATGGTAACAGTGCCACTTTGGCCTACTCCCTTGGGCTTCAGCAAATATGGGAATTGAGAGGTCAGGGAAGTCTTCTTCCTTTGCTAATAAACTTGCCTTCATATCTGGAACAAAATATTTGCCATACTTGTGGTTAATCTCTCCCAAGACCAGCACCATAGAAAAGGGGACTTGGGTTGGGCATTCACAGTTACATGTGTATCATTCTAACTGACAGAGCCAGGGTATGTTGGCCCACAGGACAGGGATATCCCTCATGGTAATGATAATTCCTGGACCAAGGAAAACACACTATTCAGTGTACACCATCATTCCTGCCCTCTGGGAGTCTCCATCCTTTTATGCAATCATGCCTCCAAAGCACTCACCAAAATATATCAACATCCCTTTGTATCATGTGTTCTCTTCATCACAGGACCCCCTTGACTGTGATGCAGCATTTGGGCCCAGAATGAGATTTCTGGCAAGCATAATAAAGCAAGAACTCCTACCACTAAGACAGCCATGTACCAATCCTCATGTCAGCTATAAACAGTGGACAGGTCAGACAGCCCTAAGTTGTCCAAATTACCCTGACCTAAATTGGATTCATTGATTTCATGTGGGCATGCCTCATGTTAGGCATGGCTAAGTGAGCACAGAGGATACTAAGTTGATTATATTAGATTTATCAGGAATTTCTGTGCCTTTGGACAAATATGACAGGCCCAAGCTTGGCCAGGGGTACTTCATTAAAGTTCACCCTACTCCACACCCAATTGGAATCTGCACTTGGGCATTCCTGTAGAGCTTCCTCCATGGAGGGTCAAACCCTCACCATCCATCAGGGCTGCAGGTGATACTCTGGCCTGCAAAATCATCCTCATAAGCCTACAAAAATCTGTAGGAGCCACAACACCTCCACCATCACCTGCACACTTGGGGGTCCCATTATATTTTAGGACCACAGGGCAGACATTGGGGTAGAGCCCTGTTGCTTACTAAACTGATGCTTATTGTGAGGTAGTAGAGGTTCATAATTTGTGTATGCACATTCCAAGCACCCACCAGAATTCTATGCTAGTTTGGAACCTGAGCTGACACTGTTTCCTTCACAGGTTTGAGCGCCAGTGAGATTTCTTCCATGTGTTTCCTCAACTTGGGTTTTCCTGTTGTACATTAGATGCACCAGGCTACAGGGGTTCCTATTTGGAGTAATGAGAAAAATTCAGAAATAGTTGGTGTGGTGTGTAGCTGCTTCTGCACACAAGACTCAGCAGAGAGTATCTATTTGAAAGCAGATATGAGGATGTGAAGTTGTGTAACTGGAACTAGATGACAAGAGGGGGAAAAAGGAAACCTAGAACTGTGCAGCAATAAGCAATACCCCAAGGAAGATACATAGACTGTATGAAGACAACTGTTTATAATATTAGAAATCTTTAATCAGATGACTTGAAGATAACTCAGTAATGCAAACTTGTACAAAGTGGGAAGCAGAGAAGTTATTTCAGGATATTTGCTTTCCTGAAACTTTGCTTTGCTTTATTATAAAGTGGAGATTTTTGAAACTTGTGTGTTGCAGTAGTTAGTAGATAATATTTAAAATAAATTCAATAAAATGAAAGAAAAAATGAAACTTCTCATTTAAAAAAAATCACCATAAGGGCACCATAAATTTCTGAGAATACAACTTAAAATTCATAAACTCAATTTCTTTGGGAAGAACCTCTAAAAAGAAACACAGTTTGAGCAATACTCTTTAAACAGATGGTTCAGCAGTTTTCTAATATGTCCAGATGAAGGAAACAATTGAGAAATATTCAGATGAAAGAGAATAAATATAGCTGTAAAAGAAATGCCATGTTTGATATGAAACTGGACAATTTTTTGTATTGAGGCTCTCTACATTTCTATCATTATTATTACTATTAAGATTTTGCTTGGTCAATAGGACATGATTGGGCAATTGTTTGGGTGGTGTAACAGGCCCCTAGATGAGATATTTGTACTATAATCCGGTTAATTTAATGATTGTGATAATATTCCTGTAAATACATAAGAGAATGTCTCTGTTCTTAAGTGAAATACTACAAGAATTATTGAAGACAGAGACATTTTTAAACATAAATTTAAAATTCTTAAAGAAAACCTTATTATACAAGGAATAAGAAACAAGGTTAAATTGGGGAAAAAAGAAATTAAATAAACACAGTCCACATGTATTGGTTTCCCTCTTCATGAAGGCACATCATCAGATCAGGATGAGATTACACTGACAGCTTTAATGGAATATGAGAAGAACGGTCACAGTCAATTCCACTTTGGCCTACTCCTTTGGGCTTCAGCAAATATGGGAATGGAGAGGTCAGGGAATTCTTCTTCCATTTCTAATAAACTTCCTTTCAGAAATGGAACAAAATTTGTGCCACATTTGTGGTTAATCTCTCCCAAGAACAGCACCATTTAAAAATGGTACTTTGGGTTGGCATTCACAGTTACATGTGTATCATTCTATTTGACAGAACCAGGGTAGGTTGTCCCCCAGGACAGGGATAAACCTCAGTGCAATGATAATTCCTGGAAAAAGGAACAAATAGTATTCAGTGTACACCATCATGCTTGCCATCTGGGAGAATCCATTACTGTACCTCATCATACTTCCAAACCACTCACCAAAATATATCAGTCTCTCCATGTATCATGTGTTCTCTTCACCAAAGGACCACCTTGACTGTCTTGCATCATTTGGGGCCAGAATGAGATTTCTCTCAAGCATAAATAAAGCAAGAAATCCCACAACTAAGACAGCCAGGAGCCAATCCTCATGTCAGCTATAAAGAGTGGACAGGTCAGACAACACAATGCTGTACAAATTTTCCCGACATAAAGTGATTTCATTGAATTCACATGGTCATGCCTCATGGTAGGCTCTGTTAAGTGAGCACCCAGGTTGCTAAGCTGCTTGTCTTAGATTCAGTGGGAACTTCTGTGCTATTGAAAAAAAAAGACAGACCCAAACATGGACAGCAGCACTACATTAATTTTCCCCCTATTCCACACGCACTTGGAATTTGCCCTTGAGCATTCTTGTAGGGCCTCCTGCAGATTGAGTCAAACCCTCTCCCTCCATCAGGGCTGAAGGTGATCCTCCATGCTGCAGAAACAACCTCATATACCTACAAAAAGGTGCACAGGCCACAACACCTCCACCATCACCTGCAAACTTGGGGATCCCATTATATTTTAGGACAACAAGGCAGCCATTAGTATAGAGCCTTGTTGCTTAGCAATCTGGTGCCTTTTGTGAGGTAGGAAAGCATCAGCATAATTGGCATATGCACATTCCAAGCACCCATCAGAATTCTATGCCACTTTGGAAGCAGGTCTCTCACTGTATCCTCCACACATTTGAGCCCACATGAGATTTCTTCCATGAGTTTAATCAACATGGTATTTCCTGCTGTATATTAGAGACACCAGGTTTCAGGGATTCCTATTTGGAGTAATGGGAAAGATTCAGAAACAGTAGGTGTGGTGTGTAGCTGCTTGTTCACACATGGCTCAGCAGAGAAGCATCTATTTCAAGGTGTATATGAGGGTTTTGAAGTAGTGTAACCAGAACTAGATGACAAGAGCAGGAAAAAGGAAAAATAGGATGGTGCAGAAATTAACAAAACCCCAAGGAAGAAACAAACATAGACTGTATGAAGAATACTGTTTTTAATATTAGAAATCTTTAATCAGACACCTTGAAAATAACCCATTAATGCAAACCTGTGCAATGCTGGGACAAAGAAGTTATTTCAGGTTACTTGCTTTCCTGAAACTTTGCTTTGCTTTATATAAAGTGTTGATTTTTGATACTTGTGTGTTGTTATAGCTCATAGATAATGTTAAAAATAAATTCAATGAAATGAAAGAAACAAAAATGAAACTTGTCATTTAAAATAAATCACCATGAGGGCACCATAATTCTCTGACAATACAGCCTAAAACTCATAAACTCAATTTCATCAGGAAGAACCTTTGAAAAGAAACACAATTTGAGGAATTTTCTTTAAAAGGGTGGTTCAGCTGTTTTCTAATACATCCAGATGAAGGAAATAATTGAGAAATATTCAGATGAAAGAGAATAAATACACCTGTAAAAGAAATGCCAGGTTTGATATCAGTCTGGACACTGTATTTTTTTTCTGAGGCTTTCTACATATCTATCATTATTATTACTATTAACATTTTGCTTGGTCATTAGGACATGATTGGGTAAGTGTTCTGGAGGGGACAAGGCCCCATGATAAGATTTTTCTACTACAACCAGGTTAATTTAATGATTGTTGTAATATTCCTGTGAATACATAAGAGAACATCTCTGTTCTTAAGTGAAATACTACAAGAATAATTAAAGAAACTGACTTTTTTTAAGCATAAATTTAAAATTATTAAAGAAAACTTTATTATACAAGGAATATGAAACAATGTTAAATTGGTGAAAAAAGAAACTAAATAAAGAGAGTTCACCTGTGTCAGTTTCACTCCTCATGAAGGCAGAATGAGCTTACACTGACCTGCTTCAATGGGATATGAGAAGAATGGTCACAGTCATTGCTACTTGGGCCCACTCCCTTGGGCTTCAGCAAATTTGGGAATGGAGAAGTTGGGGAAGACTTCCTCCTTTGCTAATAAACTTGCTTACAGATGTGGAACAAAGTATGTGCCACATTTGTGCTTAATCTCTCCCAAGAGCAGCACCATGTAAATTGGATATTTGGGGTGGGCATTCACAGTTACATGTGTACTACTCTAACAGACAGAGGCAGGGTATATTAGCCCCAGTTAGGGCATATCATTCAGTGCAATGATAATTCCTGGACCAAGGAAAATACAATGTTCCATGTACACCAACATGCCTGCACTCTGGGAGTCTCAATCCCTGTAGCAAATCATGGCTCCAACCCACTCACCAAAATTTATCAGGCTCTCCACATATCATTTGTTCTCTTCATCACAGGTCCACCTTGACTGTCATGCAGAATTTTGGCCCAGAAGGAGATTTCTGGCAAGCATAAATATATCAAGAAATCCCACCACTAAGACAGCCATGAACCAGTCCTCATGTCAGCTATAAACAGTGGACCTGTCAGAAACCTCAAAGTTGTACAAATTTCCTTGACGTAAAGTGAGTTCATTGACTTCACATGGGCATGCTTCATGGTGGGCTCTGATAAGTGAGCACATGGAATGCTAAGCTGCTGGTCTTACATTCCATGGGAATTTCTGTTCCATTAAAAAAAATGCAGGCCCAAGCTTGGCCAGGGGCATTTCATTAAAGTAACCCTTACTCCACACACAGTTGGAGAATGCTGTTAGTCATTCCTGTAGAGCTTCCTAAAGGGAGAGTCAAACCATCACCATCCATCAGGGCTGCAGGTGATTCTCAGGGCTGCAGAATCATCCTCATATACTTACAACAAACTGCACAGGCCACAGCACCTCCCCCATCACTGCAACCTTGGGGTTCCCATTATATTTTTGGAACATAGGGCAGCCATTGGGATTGAACCCTGCTGCTTAGCATCCTGATGCCTATAGTGATGTAGGAGAGGGTGAGCATAATTTGCATATGCACATTACAAGCACCCACCAGAATTCTATGCCACTTTGGAACCTGGGCTGATGCTGTCTCCACCAAATTTTTGAGCCCCCATAAGATTTCTTCCATGAGTTTTCTCAATGTGGGATTTCCTGCTGTACGTTAGACACACCAGCATACAGGGATATTCATATGGAGTAATGAGAAATATTCAGAAACAGTTGGTGAGGTGTGTAGCTGCTTGTGCCCACAAAGCTCAGCATAGAAGCCTCTATTTGACAGTTGATATGAGGGACGTGAAGTCATGTAACTGGAACTAGATGATAAAAGGCAGAAAAAGGGATCCTAGGATGGTACAGCAATAAACAATACCCCAAGGAAGACAAATGGACTGGATGAAGAGTACTGTTTATAATATAAATCTTTAATCAGATGCTTTGAACAAAACCCATTAATGCAAACTTGTGCAATGTGGGAAGCAAAGATGTTATTTCAGTTTACTTTCTTTCATGAAATTTTGCATTGCTTTATTATAAAGTGATTTTTGATACTTGTGTGTTGTAGCGAATGCATAATGTTTAAAATAAATTCAGTAAAATGAAAGAAACAAAAATGAAACTTCTCATTTAAAAAAATTCACCATGAGGGCAACATAATTTTCTGCCAATAAAGCCTTAAACTCATAAATCCAATTTCATAAGGAAGAACTTCTGAAAAGAAACACAATTTGAGGTATGTTCTTTAAAATGATGGTTTGGCAATTTTCTGCTATGTCCAGATGTAGGAAATATTTGAGATATATTCAGATGAAAGAGATTAAATATACCTGCAAAAGAAATGCCATGTTTGATATGAGACTGGACCCTATTTTTGTTATGTGGCTTTCTACATTTCTATCATTATTATTAATATTTTGCTTGGTAGATAGGACATGATTGACTAATTCTTCAGGTGAGACTAGGCCCCTAAATGAGATATTTGTACTACAACCAGGTTAATTTAATGATTGCGGTAATATTCCTGTGAAAATGTAAGATAATGTCTCTGTTCTTACATGAAATACTACAAAAAAATTAAAGTGACATTTTTTAAACATGAATTTAAAATTCTTAAAATATACCTTATTATACAGGGAATATGAAACAATGTTAATTTGGTGAAAAAGAAGTTAAATAAAGGGGGTTCACATATGTTGGTTTCCCTCCTCATGAAGGCACAGTGAGATCATGGTGAGATTACACTGACCTGCTTTAATGGGATATGAGAAGAATGGTCACAGTCAGTGCCACTTGGTTCTACTCCCTTGGGCTTCTGCAAATTCGGGAATGGAGAGGTTGGGAAGTTTCTTCCTTTGCTAATAAACTTGCTTTCAGATTTTGAACAAATTATGTGCCACATTTGTGGTTAATCACTCCCATGACCAGCACCATGTAAAAGGGTGACCTGGAGGGAGCATTCAGTTACAAGTGTATCATTCTAACTGACAGAGTCAGGTTACACTGTCCCCCAGGAAAGGGATATCCCTCAGTTCAATAATTCTTGGACCCTGGAGCAAAAATATTCAGTGTGAAGCATCATGCTAGCCTTCTGGGAGTCTCCATCCCTGTACCCAGTCATGCCACCAAAACAATCAACAAAAATTATCAGCCTCTCCACATGTCATGTGTTCTCTTCATCACAGGACCACCTTGACTGTCATGCAGTGCAGCATTTGGGCATAGAATGAGATTTCTGGCAAGCATAAATAAAGAAATCCCAACACAAAGAAAGCCATGAACCACTACTCATGTCAGCTATAAACAGTGGACAGCTCAGACACCTCAAAGTTGTCAAAATTTCCCTGATATAAAGTGAGTTCATTGACTACACATGGGCATGCCTCATGGTAACCTCTGCTAAGTGAGCACCTGGGATGCTAAGCTGCTTGTCTTACATACAGCTGGTATTCCTGTGACATTGGAAATAAAAGGCATGCCCAAGCTTGGCCAGCAGTATGTCATGAAATTTCCTCCTACCCAACACCCAATTACAATTTGCCCTTGAGCTTTCCTGTAGAGCTTCCTCCAGGGAGAGTCAAATGCTCACAATCTGTCAGGGCTGCAGGTGATTATTGGTGGTGCAGAAACATCCTCATATACCTACAAAAAACTGCAGAGACCACAACATCTCAAGCATCACCAGCACACTTGGGGATCCCATTGTATCTTCAGACAACAGGGCAGCAGTTGGGACAGAGCCTTTTGCTCAACAACCTGATGCCTATTGTGGGGTAGGAGAGGGTCAGTTTAATTTGCATATGTGCATTCAAAGTACCCACCAGAATTCTATGCCACTTGGGAACCTAAGCTGACACTGTCTCCTCCAAAGGTTTGAGCGCCAGTGAGATTTCTTCCATGAGTTTTCTCAATTTGGGATTTCCTGCTGCATATCAGACACACCAGGGTACAGGGAATCCAATTAGGAGTAATCAGAAAGATTCAGAAAGAGTTGGTGTGGTGTGTAGCTGCTTGTGCACATGAGGATCAGCAGAGAAGCCTCTATTTCAAAGTGGATATGAGGAATGTGAAGTCTTAACTGGAAATAGATGACAAGCAAGGGAAAAAGGAAACCTAGGACTGTGCAGCAATAAAAAAAAATGCACCTAGGAAGATACATAGACTGTATGAAGAGCACTGTTTATTATATTAGAAATGTTTAATCAGATGCCTTGAAGATAGCTCATTAATGCAAACGTGTGCAATACAGGAAGTAAAAAAGTTTTTTCAGGTTACTTGCTTTCCTGAAACTTTGCTTTTCTTTATTATAAAGTGGTGATTTTTGATACTTGTGTGTTGTTGTATCCAATAGACAATTTTTAAAATAAATTCAATAAAAAGAAAGAAAAAAATGAAACTTTTCATTTAAAAAAATCACCATGATGGCACCATAATTTCTGCAAATACAGCCTAAACTCATAAAATCAATTTCAAAAAGAAGAACCACTGAACAGAAAGACAATTTGAGGAGTATTCTTTATAAGAATGGCTCAGCAGTTTTCTGATATGTTCAGATGGAGGAAATATTTGAGATCTAATCAGATTAAACAGTATAAGTACACCTGTAAAAGAAATGCCACATTTGATGTTACAGTGAACCCTATTTTTTTGTGGCTTTCTACATATCTACCATTATCATGACTCTTAAAATTTTCTTTGCCAATAGGACATGATTGGGTAATTGCTCAGGTGGGGACCAGGCCCCTAGATGAGTTATTTGTACTACAACCAGGCTAATTTATTGATTGTGGTAATATTCCTGTGAATACATAAGAGAATGTCTCTGTTCTTAAGTGAAATACTACAAGAATAATTACAGAAATTGACATATTTATAAACATAAATATAAAATTCTTGAAGAAAAACATTATACAAGGAATATGAAACTATTTTAAATCTGTGAAAAAAGAAATTAAAGACAGTACACATGTGTTGGTTTCCCTCCTCATGAGTGCAAAGGTGAGATCAGGGTGAGAATACACTGACCTGCTTTAATCAGATATGAGAAGAATGGTCACAGTCAGTGCCACTTGGTCCTACTCCCTTGGGCTTCTGCAAATTTGGGAATAGAGAGGTCAGGAAAGTTTCTTCCTTTGCTAATATACTTGCTTTCAGATCTGGAACAAAATATGTGCCACATTTGTGGTTAATAACTCCTATGACCAGCACCATGTAAAAGGGGAACTTGAAGTGGGCATTCACAGTTACAAGTCTATCATTCTAACTGACAGAGCCAGGTTATGTTGTCCCCCAGGACAGGGATATCCCTCAGTTCAATGATAATTCCTGGAACATGGAACAAACTATATTCAGTGTACACCATCATGTCTGCCCTCTGGGATTCTCCATCCCTGTACCCAATCATGTCTTCAACCCTCTCAACAAAAACTATCATCCTCCCAATGTATCATGTGTTCACTTTTTCACAGGACATCCTTTACTGCCTTGAAGCATTTTGGCCCAAAATGAGATTTATGGCTAGCATCAATAAAGCAAGAAATCCCAACTCTTCGACAGCCATGAATCAATATTAATGTCAGCCATAAACAGTGGACAGATCAGACACCTCTTTGTTGTCCAAACTTCCCTGACATAAAGTGGGTTCATTGACTTCATGTGGGCATGCCCCATGGTAGGCTCTGCTAAGTGAGCACCCAGGATGCTAAGTTGCTTGTCATAGATTCAGTGGGAATTTCTGTGTCATAGGAAAAAAAAAGGCAGGCCCAAGCTTTGCTTGTGGCGCTTCATTACAGTTCCCCCTTCCTCACACCCACTTGGAAATTAAACTTGGGCATTCCTGTAGAGATTCCTACAGGGATTGTCCAAACCTCACCATCCATTGCAGCTGCAGCTGATCTTCAGGGCTGCAGATTCATCCTCAACAAGCTTTCAAATAGAGGCTTCTCTACTGAGCCTTGTGTGCTAAAAAAAAAAAACTGTACATGCCACAACACCTCCACCATCACCTGGACATCTGGGGAGCCCATTATATTTTCAGACCACAGGGCAGCCATTGGAATTGAGCCCTGTTGCTTAGGAACCTGGTGTATATTGTGTGGCAGGAGAGGGTCAGGGTAAATTGCGTATGCACATTCCAAACACCCACCAGAATTCTATGCCTCTTTGGAACCTTGGCTGACACTGTCCCCTCCACAGGTTTGAGAACCAGTGAGATTAGTTCAATGAGTTTTCTCAACTTGGTATTCCTGCTGTTTATTAGAAACACCACAGTACAAGGATTCCTACTTGGAGTAATGGGAAAGATTCAGGAACAGTTGAGATGCTGTGTAGATGCTTGTGCACACAAGGTTCAGCAGAGAAGCTTCTCTTTGAAAGTAGTAAGAGGGATCTGAGGACATGTAACTGGAACTAGATGATAAGAGGGGGGAAAAAGGAAAACTAGTACTGTGCAGCAATAAACAATACCCTAAGGAAGATACATGGTCTGTATGAAGAGTGCAACATTTAATATTAGAAATCTTTAATCAGATATCTTGTAGATAACCCATTAATGCAAACTTGTGCAAAACAGGAAGCAAAGAAGTTATTTCAGGTCATTTGCTTTCCTGAAACTTTGCTTTGCTTTATTATAAATTGGTGATATTTGATAATTGTGTGTTGTAGTGAATAATGTTTAAAATAAATTCAATAAAATGAAAGAAACAAAAATGAAAGTTCTCATTTTAAAAAAATATCACCATGAGGTGACCACAATTTTCTGCCAATACAGTCTGAAATTCATAAACTCAATTTCACCAGGAAGAACCTCTCAAAAGAAAGACAATTTGAGGAATATTCTTTAAGAGGATGGTTCTGCAGTTTGCTTATATGTCCAGATGAAGGAAATAATTGAGATATATTTAGATGAAAGAGAATAAATATACATTTAAAAGAAATGCCACATTTGTTATGAGACTTGACACTATTTTTGTTGTGTGGCTTTCTATGTTTCTATCATTATTATTACTATTAACATCTTACTTGGTTGATAGGACATGATTGGTTAATGGTTCAGGTAAGGACAAGGCTCTAGATGAGTTCTGTGTACTACAACAAGGTTAATTTAATGATTATGGTAATATTCCTGTGAATACATAAGAGAATATCTCTGTTCTAAAGTGAAATACTACAAGAATAATTAAAGAAACTGAAATTTTTTAACATAAATTTAAAATTACTAAAGAAAACTTATACAAGGAATATGAAACAATGTTAAATTGGTGAGAAAAGAAATTAAATAAAGACAGTTCACATGTGTTGGTTTCCCTCCTCATGAAGGCACAGAGTCAGATCAGGGTGAGATTACACTGAACTGCTTTATTGGGATATGAAAAGAATGGTCACAGTCAGTGCTACTTGGGCCTACTCCCTAGGGCTTCAGCAAATTTGGGGAGGGAGACATTGGGGAAGTCTTCCTCCTTTGCTAATAAATTTGCTTTCAGATCTGGATAAAAATATGTGCCACATTTGTGGTTAATCACTCCCAAGAACAGCACCATGTAAAACGGTGACTTTGGGGAGACATTCAAAGTTACATGTGTATGATTCTAACTGACAGAGCATGGGTATGTTGATCCCCAGGACAGGGATATCCCTCAGTGCAATGATAATTCCTGGACCAAGGAAGAAACAAAAGTCAGTGCACACCATCATGCCTGCCCTCTGGAAATCTCCAACCATGTACCCAGTCATGCCTGCAACCCACTCAACAAAAAAATCAGCCTCTCCAAATATCATGTGTTCTCTTCATCACAGGAACACCTTGACTCTCAGGCAGCATTTGGGCCCAGAATGAGATTTCTGGCAAGCATAAATAAAGCAAAATTCCCACCATATGCAGCCATGAACCAATCATCATGTCAGCTATAAACAGCAGACAGGTCAGACACCTCAAAGTTGCACAAATTTCCCTGACATAAAGGGGGTAAATTGATTTCAAATGGGTGTGCCTCATGGTAGGGTCTGCTAAGTGAGGAACCAGGATGCTAAGCTGCTTGTCTTAGATTCAGCTGGAATTTCTGTGCCATTGAAAATAAAAAGGCAGGCCCAAGCATGGCCAGGGGCACTTGATTAAACTTCCCCTACCATTAACCCAATTGGAATTGGCCCTTGTGCATTCTGTAACACTTCCTACAGTAAAAGTCTAACCCTCACAATCCATTGGCACTGCAGGGAAGCCACAGGGCTGCACGTTCATCCTCAGATACCTAGAACAACAACACAAGCCACAGCACCTCCACCATCACTTGCACTCTTGGAGATCATATTATATTTACAGACCACAGGACAGCCATTGTGATAGAACCCTGTTGCTTAGCAACCTGATGCCTATTTTGTGGTATTAGAGGTTCAGTGTAATTTGCATATGCACACTCCAAGCACCTGCCAGAATTCTATGCTGCTTTGGAACCAGGGCTGACACTATGCCCTCAGAGGTTCAAGCCCTAGTGAGATTTCTTCCATGAGTTTTCTCAACTTGGGATTTCCTGCTGTTTATCAGACTCACCAGTGTACAGGGATTCCTATTTGGAGTAATGGGAAAGGTTCAGAAACAGTTGTTGTGGTGTGCAGCTCCTTGTGAATACAAGGCTCAGCAGAGAAGCCTCTATTGGAAAGTGGATATGAGGGATGTGAAGTCACGTAACTGGAACTCTACGAGCAGAGGGGGAAAAAAGAAAACAAAGGACTCTTCAGCAATAAGCAGTACTCCAAGGAATATACATGGACTCTGTGAAGAGAACAGCTTATAATATTAGAAATCTTTAATCAGATGTCTTGAAGACAACCCATTAATTGAAACTTCAGCAATGTGGGAAGATGAGAAGTTATTTCAGGTTATTTGCTTTCCTGAAACTTTGCTTTACTTTATTGTAAAGTGGTTATTTTTGATACTAGTGTGTTGTACCTAATAGATAATGTTTAAAATAAATTCAATAAAATGAAAGAAAGAAAAATGAAACTTCACATTTAAAAAAAAAATCACTATGAGGACACCAAAATTTTCTGCCAATATAGCCTAAAACTCATAAATTCAATTTCCTCAGGAAGAACCTCTGAAAAGAAACACAATTTGAGGAATATTCTTTAAATGTATGGTTCAGCAGTTTTCTAATATGTACAGATGTAGGAAATAATTACAATATATTCAGATAAAAGAGATAAAATATACAAGAAAAGAAATGTCACATCTGACAGACTTGACACTATTTTTATTTTGTGGCTTTCTATATTTCTTTCATTATTACTACTACTAACATTTTGCTTGGTCAATAGGACATGATTGGGTAACTTTTCAGGGGGATCAGGTCCCTAGATGAGATATTTATTCTATGAACAGGTTAATTTAATGATTGTGGTAATATTCCTGTGAATACATAAGAGAATGTCTCTGTTCTTAGGTGAAATACTACAAGAATAATTAAAGAAACTGACATTTTTAAAAGTAAATTTAAAATTCTTAAAGAAAAACTTGTTATAGAAGGAATATAAAACAATCTTAAATCAGTGAAAAACTAAATTAAGTAAAGACAGTACACATGTGTTGGTTTCCCTCCTCATGAAGGCACAGGGTCATATCAGGGTGAGATTACACCTACCTGCTTTAATGGGATAAGAGAAGAATGGTCAGAGTCAGTGCAACTTTGGCCTACTCCCTTGGGTTTCAGCAAACTAGGGATTGGAGAGGTCAGGGAAGTCTTCCTTTGCTAATAAACTTGCTTTTGTAACTGGAAAAAAGTATGTGCCACATTTCTGGTTAATCTCTCCCAAGTCCAGCACTATGTAAAAGGGAGACTTGGGGTGGTCATTCACATTTTCATGTGTATCACTCTAACTGACAGAGCCAGGGTATATTGGCCCCCAGAATAGGGATACTCCTCAGTGCAATGATAATTCCTGGACCAAGGAACAAACAAGATTCAGTGTACACCATCATGACTGTCCTCTGGGTTTTTCAATCCCTGCACCGAATCACAGCTCCAACCCTCTGAACAAAAAATATAAGCATCTACATGTATCATGTGTTCTCTTTATCACAGGACTACCTTGACTGTCATGCAGCATTTGGGCCCAGAATTAGATTTCTGGCAAGAATAAATAAAGCAAGAAATCCCACAACTATGACAGCCATGAACCAAAACTCATGTATCTATAAACAGTGGACAGGTCAGACACCTCAAACTTGTCCAAATTTCCCTGATATAAAATGGGTTCATTGAATTCATATAGGCATGCCTCATGGTAGGCTCTGCTAAGTGAGCACCTGGGGTTCTAAGCTTCTTTTCTTATGTTCAACAGAAATTTCTGTGCCATTGGAAAATAAAAGACAGGCCCAAGCTTGGCAGGGGCACTTAATTAAGCTTCCCCATACAGCACACCAAATTGGAATTTGCCTTGGGCATTCCTGTAGAGCTTCCTCCAGGGTGAGTCAAAGCCTCACCATCCATCAGGAAAACAGGAGATCCTGATGGCTGCAGATTCATCCTCAGATACCTTCAACAAACTGCACAGGACACACCTCCACCAACACTTGCACACTTTGGGATCCCATTATATTTTCAGAGCACAGGGCAACCATTTGGATAGAGCCCTGTTGCTTAGCAACCGGATGCCTATTGTGAGGTAGGAGAGGGTCTGGGTAATATGCATATGTACATTCCAGGCATCCACCAGAATTCTATGCTGCTTTTGAACCTAGGCAGTCAGTGTCTCCTTCACAGATTCAAGACCCCGTGAGAATTCTTCCAAGAGTTTTCTCTACATGGGATTTCCTTGTATATATTAGACACACTAGGAGACAGGGATTCCTATTTGGAGTAATAGGAAAGATTAAGAAACTGTTGGTGAGGTGTGTAGCTGCTTTTGCACACAAGGCTTAGCAGAGAAGCCTGTATTTGAAAGTGGATATGAGGGATGAGAAGTCATGTAGCTGGAACTAGATTACAAGAGGTGGAAAATGCAACCCATGACTGTGCAGCAATAAACATATCTCCAAGGAGGATACATGGACTGTAAGAAGAGTACTGTTAATAGTATTAGAAATCTTTAATCAGTTGCCTTGAAGATAACCTATTAATGCAAACTTGTGCAATGTGGGAAGCAAAGAAGTTATTTCAGGTTATTGTTTTCCTGAAGCTTTGTTTTGCTTTATTGTAAAGTGGTGATTTTTGATACTTTTGTGTCATTGTGACTAATAGATATTGTTTAAAATAAATTCAATAAAAAGAAAGGAACAAAAATGAAACTTCTCATTTCAAAAAAACCACCATGAAAGCACCATAATGTTCTGCCAATACAGCTTAAAACTTGTAAACTCAATTTCATCAGGAAGAACCTCTGAAAAGAAACACAATTTGAGGAATATTCTTTAAAAGGATCATTCAGCAGTTTTCTAATATGTCCAGATGAAGGAAATAATTGAAATGTATTCAGATGAAAGACAAAAAATGTACCTGTAAAAGAAATGCCATGTTTGATATGAGACTAGGCACTATTTTTGTTTTGTGCCTTTCTTTTTTCTATCATTAATATTACTATTAACATTTTGCTTGGTCAATAGGTCATGATTGGGTAATTTTTCAGGGGTGTCTAGGCCTCTAGATGAGATATTTCTACTACAAAGAAGTTAATATAATGATAGTGGTAATATTCCTGTGAATAAATAAGAGAATGTCTCTATTCTAAAGTGAAATACTACAAGAGTAATTAAAGAAACAGAAGTTTTTTTAACATAAATTTAAAATTCTTAAAGAAAACCTTATTACACAAGGAATATGACACAATGTTAAATTGGTGAAAAAAGAAATTAAATAAAGACATTTCACATGTGTTGGTATCCCTCCTCATGAAGGCACAGGGTTACATAAGGGTGAGATTACACTGACCTGCTTTAATAGAATATGAGAAGAATAGTCACAGTCAGTGCCACTTGGGCCTACTCCCTTGGTGTTCTTCCAATTTGGGAATGAAGAGGTCAGAGAAGTCTTCTTCCTTGGCTAATAAACTTTCTTTCAAATCTGGAAGAATTTATGAGCCAAATTTGTGGTTCATCTTCCCCAAGAACAGCATCATGTAAAAGGTGGGCTTTGGGAGGGCATTAAAAGTTACATCTTGATAATTCTATCAGAGAAAGCCATTGTATGTGGGCCCCAGGACAGGGATATCCCTCAGGGCATTGATAATTCCTTGACCAAGGTACAAGCAATATTCACTGTATACCATCCTGCCTGTCCTCTGGGTGTCTCCATACCTTTACACAGTCATGCCTCCAACACACTCAAAATGAAAAATGTCAGCCTCTCCACGTATCATGGTTTCTCTTCATCACAGGTCCACCTTGACTGTCACTCAGTATTTAAGACCAGAATGTGATTTTTGGCAATCATAAAAAGAGCAAGTAATCCCACCAGTAAAGCAGCCATGAGCCAATCCTCATGTCAGCTATAAACAGTGGACAGGGCAGACAACTGAAAGTTTTCCAGATTTCCCTGACTTAAAGTGGGTTCATTGACTGTACATGGGCATGCCCCATGGAAGGCTGTGTTAAGTGAGCACTGGGGATGCTAAGCTGCATAACTTAGATCCAGTGTATAATATGTCTTTGAAACATCAGTAATTTCTGTGTCATTGGAGAAAAAGGCAGGCCCAACCTGGCAGGGGCTCTTCATTATAGTTCCTCCTACCACACACCCAATTGGAATTTGCATTTGGGCATACCTGTATATCTTCCTCCAGGGAGAGTCAAATCTTCGTCATCCATCAGTGCTTCAGGTGATCCACGGGGCTGCAGAATCATCCTCATATACCTACAACAAACTGCACAGGCCACAACTCCACCATCACATGGAAAATTGGGGATCCCAATATATTTCCAGATCACAGGGAAGCCATTGGCATTGAGCCCAGTTGCTTAGCAGCCTGATGACTTTTATGAGGTAGGAGAGTGTCAGCATAATTTGCATATGCTCATTCCAAGCACCCCGAAGAATCATATGACAGTTTGGAACTTGGGCTGACACTGTCTCCTCCACAGGTTTGAGTCCCGGTGAGATTTCTTCCATGAGTTTTCTCTACTTGGGATTTCCTGCTGTATATTAGACACACTGAGAATACAGATACCTATTTGGAGTAATGGGAAAGATTCAGAAACATTTGGTGCTGTGTGTAGATGCTTGTGCACACAAGGCTCAACTGAGAAGCCTCTATTTGAAAGTGGATATGAGTGATGTTAAGTCATGTAACTGGAAATGGTTGACAAGAGGGGGAAAAAGGAAACCTAGGAATGGACACAAATATACAATGCCCCAAGGAAGATACATGGACTTTATGAAGAGTACTGTTTATAATATTGGAAATCTTTAATCAGATGCCTTGAAGATAACACATTAATGCAAACTTGTGCAATGCAGGAAGCAAAGAAGTTTTTTCAGGTAACTTGCTTTCCTGAAACTTTGCTTTTCTTTATTATAAAGTGGTCATTTTTGATACTTGTGTGTTGTAGCTAGTAGATGTTGTATAAAATAAATTCAATAAAATGAAAGGCACAAAATTGAATCTTCTCATTTAAAAAATCATCATGAGGGCAACATAATTTTTGTGAATACAGCCTAAAACTCATAATCTCAATTTCATCAGGAAGAACCTCTGATAAGAAACACAGTTTGAGGAGTATTCTTTAAAAGGATGGTTCAGCAATTTTCTAATAAGTCCATATGATGGACATACCTGAGATATATTCAGATGAAAGAGAATAAATATGCCTGTAAGAGAAATGCCACTTTTGTTATGAGGTTGGATCCTATTTTTGTTTTGTACCTTTCTACATTTCTATCATTATTATTACTATTAACATTTTGCTTGGTCAATAAGATATGTTTGGATAACTGTTCTGTTGGGGACCAGGGCCCTAGATGGAATATTTGTACTGCAACCAGGTTAATTTAATGATTGTGGTAATATTCCTGTGAATACATAAGACAGTGTCTCTGTTCTTAAGTGAAATGCTACAAGAATAATTAAAGGAACATATATTTCTAAACATAATTTTAAAACTCTTGTAGAAAACATTGTTAAACAAGGTATATGAAACAATGTTAAATCAGGGAAAATAGAAATTAAATAAAGACAGTTCACATGTGTTGGTTTCCCTCCTCATGAAAGCACAGGGTCAGATCAGGGTCAGATTACACTGACCAGATTTAATGGGATATGAGATGAATGGTCACAGTCAGTGTCACTTGGGCCTACACCCCTGGGCTTCAGCACATTTGGGAATGGAGAGGTTGGAGAAGTCTTCTTTTGATAATAAAGTTGCCTCCAGATCTGGAACAAAATATGTGCCACATTTGTGGTTAATCTCTCCCAAGGCCAGCACCATGTAAAAAGGGGACTTGGGTTGGGTATTTACAGTTTCATATGTATCAGTCTCACTGATGGAGCCAGGGTGTGTTGGCCTCAAGGACAGTGAAATGCCTCAGTGCAATGAAAATTCCAGGACAAAGGACAAACAATATTCAGTGTACACCATCATGACTGCCCTCTGGGAGACTCCATCCCTGTACCCAATCAAGCCTCCAAACCACTCACCAAAAAATTATCAGCCTCTCCATGTATCATGTGTTCTCTTCATCACAGGACCACCTTCACTGTCATGTAGAATTTAGGCACAGATTGAGATTTCTGGCAAGCATAAATAAAGCAAGAAATCCCACCAATAAGACAGTCATAAAACAATCCTCATGTCAGCTATAAACAGTGGACAGGTTAGACACCTCAAAGTTGGTCAAATTTCCCTGACATAAATTGGGTTCATTGACAACACATAGGCATGCCTCATGGTAGCCTCTGCTAAGAGAACACCTGGGATGTTAAAATCCTTATATTAGATTCAGCAGGAATTTATGTCCCATTGGAAAAGAAAAGGAAGGCCCAAGCTTGGCCTGTGGAACTTCATTAATGTTAACCTACCCCACACACAATTGGAATTACCCTTTGGCATTCCTGTACAGCTTACTCCATGAAGAGTGAGAATTTCACCATCCATCAGGGCTGCAGGTTATCCATGGGGCTGCAGAATCATCCTTAAATATGTACAACCAACTGTGCAGGCCACAGCTCTTCACCATCACATGCGCACTTGGGGATCCCATTTTATTTTGAGAAACAGTGCAGCCATTTTGACAGAACCCTGTTGCTTATCATCCTGATGCCTATTGTGAAGTAGGAGAGGGTCAGCATAATTTGCATATGCACATTCCAAGCACTCACCAGAATTCTATGCCACTTTGGAACCTGGTCTGACACTGTCTCCACCAAATTTTCAAGCCCCCATAAGATTTCTTCCATGAGTTTTCCCAACTTGGGATTTCCTGCTGTATATTACACCCACCAGGGTACAGGAATATCTGTTTGGAGTAATGGAAAAGATTCAGAAACAGTTGGTGTAGTGTGTAGCTGCTTGTGCACACAAGGCTCAGCAGAGAAGCCTGTATTTGATAGTGGATATGAGGGATGTGAAGTCATGTAACTAGAACTAGATGACAAGAGGTGGAAAAAGGGAACCAAGGACTGTGCAGCTTTAAACAATAACCCAAGGAAGATACATGGACTGCAGGAAGAGTACTGTTTATAATATTAGAAATCTTTAAACAGATTCCTTGAAGGTAACCCATTAATGCAAACATGTACAATGTGGGAGTCTCAGAAGTTATTTCAGGTAACTTGCTTTCCTGAAACTTTGCTTTTTTTTATTATAAAGTGGTGATTTTTGATACTCGTGTGTTGTTGTAGCTAATAGATAATATTTAAAATGAATTCAATAAAAAGGAAGACCAAAAATTGAAACTTCTCATTTAAAAAAAATCAACATGAGGGCAACATAGTTTTCTGCAAATACAGCCTAAAACTCATAATTTCAATTTCATCAGGAAGAACCTCTGATAAGAAACACAGTTTGAGGAATATTCTTTAAAATGATGGTTCAGCAGTTTTCTAATATGTCTACATGATGGAAATAATTGAGATATATTCAGATGAAAGAGAATAAATATACCTGTAAAAGAAATGCCACTTTTATTATGAGGATGGAACCTATTTTTTGTGCCTTTCTACATTTCTATCTTTATTATTACTATTAACATTTTGCTTGGTTGATAGGATATGTTTGGATAATTGTTCATTTGGGAACAGGTCCCTAGATGGGATATTTGTACTGCAACCAGGTTAATTTAATGACTGTGGTAATATTTCTGTGAATACATAAGAGAATGTCTCTGTTCTTCAGTTAAATACTATGGGAGTAATTAAGAAACTGATATATTTCCAAAAATAATTTTAAAATTCTTGTAGAAAACATTGTTAAACAAAGAATATGAAACAATGTTAAATTGGGGAAAAAAGAAATTAAATAAATACAGTCCCCATGAGTTGATTTTCCTCAAAGGAACAGGGTCAGATCAGGGTCAGATTCCACTGATCTGATTTAATGGGATATGAGAAGAATGGTCACAGTCAGTGCCACATAGGTCTACCCCCATGTGCTTCAGCACATTCGGGAATGGAGAGGTTGGGGAAGTCTTATTTCTTTGATAGTAAAGTTACCTTCAGATCTGGAACAATATATGCACCACATTTGTGGTTAATCTCTCCCAAAACCATCACCATGTATAAGGTGTACTTCAGGGGTGCATTCACAGTTACATATGTATCATTATAACTGTCAGAGCCAGGGTATGTTGGCCCCCAGGACAGGGATATCCCTCAGTGCAATGATAATTTTTTGACCAAGGAACAAACATTATTCAGTGTGCATTATGCCTGACCTCTGGGAGTCTCTGTGTACACAATAATGCCTCCAACCCACTCAATAAAGTACATCATCCTCTCCATGTATCATGTGTCCTCTTCACCACAGGACCACCTTGACTATCATGCACCATTGGATCCAGAATGATATTTCATGCAAGCATTAATGAAGCAAGAATTCCCACCACTAATACAGTGATGAAATAATCCTCATGTCAACTTTAAACAGTGGGCAGGTCAGACTTCACAAAGTTGTCCAAATTTCCCTGACATAAAGTGGGTTCATTGACTTCACATGGGCATGCCTTATGGTAGGCTCTGCTAAGTGAGCACCCAGGATGCAAAGCTGCTTGTCTTAGATACATTTGGAATTTCTGCACCATTGGAAAATAAAGGCAGTCCCAAGCTTGGTCAGGGACACTTCACTACATTTCACCCTACCCCACACAAAATTGAAATTTGCCATTGGACATTCCTGTAGGGCTTCCTCAACGGAGAGTCAAACCCTCATATTCATCTATTCTGCAGGTGGTCATCACTACTGAAGAATCATCCTCATATACCTACAAAAACTGCACAGACCACAATACCTCCACCAATACCTGCACAACTGGGGATCCCATTATATTTTCAGACCACAGGGCAGCCATTGGGAAAGAGCCCTGTTGCTTAGCAACTTGATGCCTCCTTGAGGTAGGAGAGGGTCAGCATAATTTGCATATGTGCATTTGAAACACCCACCAGAATTCTATGCCACTTTTGGAACTAGGCTGGCACTGTCTCCACTAAAGGTTAAAGCCCCAGTGAGATTTCTTCCATGAGTTTTCTCAACTTGGGATTTCCTGCTGTATATTAGACACACCAAGGTACAGGGATTCCTATTTGAAGTAATGGGAATGATTCAGAAACAGTTGGTGGTGTTTGTAGCTGGTTGCACACACAAGGCTCAGCAGAGAAGCCTCTATTTGAAAGTGGACATGAGGGATTTGAAGTCATGTAACAGGAACTAGATGACAAGAGGGTGAAGAAGGAAACCTGGGGGCTTTGCAGCAATAAACAATATCCCAAGGAAGATACATGGAGTGTATTAAGAGTACTGTTTATAATATTAAAAATCTTTAATCAGATGTCTTTAAGACAACCCATTAATGCAAACTCATTCAAAGTGGGAAGCAAAGAAGTTTTTTCAGTTTACTTGCTTTCCAGAAACTATGTTTTGCTTTATTTTAAAGTGGTGATATTTAATACTTGTAAGTTGCAGTAGCCTATAGATAATGTTTAAAATAAATTCAATAAAATGAAAGAAACAAAAATGAAACTTCTCATTTTAAAAAAATCACCATGAAGGCACCATAATTTTCTGCCATTGCAGCCTAAAACTCATCAACTCAATTCATCAGGAAGAACCTCTGAAAAGAAACACAATTTCAGGATTATTCTTTAAAAGGATGGTTCAGCAGATTTCTAATATGTCCAGATGAAGGAAATAATTGAGGTATATTCAGATGAAAGAGAATAAATATACCTGTAAAAGAAATGCCATGTTTGTTATGAGACTGGACAGTATTTTGTTTTGTGGCTTTCTACATTTATGTCATTCTTATTACTATAAACATTTTGCTTGGTCAATAGGACATAATTGGGTAATTGTTCAGGTGGGCAACAGGCTCTTGATGAGATATTTGTACTATAACCAGATTAATTAAATGATTGTGGTAGTATTCCTGTGAACACATAAGAGAATGTCTCTGTTCTTAAGTCAAATACTATAAGAATAATTAAGGAAACTGACATTTTTTAAACATGAATTTTAAAGTCTTAAGGAAAACCTTAGTATAAGAGGAACATGAAACAATGTTAAATCAGTGAAAAAAGAAATGAAATAAAGACATTTCACATGTGTTGGTTTCCCTCCTCATGAAGGCACAGGGTCAGATCCAGGTGAGATTACATTGACCTGCTTTAGTAAGATATGAGAAGAATGGTCACAGTCAGTGCCTCTTGGGCCTACTCCCTTGGGCTTCAGCAAATTTGGGAATAAAATGTTTGGGGAATTCTTCTTCCTTTGCTAATAACATGCTTCCAGTTCTGGATAAAAATATGTGCCACATATCTGGTTAATCTCTCCCAAGAATATCACCATTTAAAAGGGTAGAATTGGGTTGGGCTTTCGCAGTTACATGTGTATCATTCTAACTGACAGTGTTAAGGTATGTTGACTCCCAGGAGAAGGATATCCCTCAGGACAATGATAATTTCTGGACCAAGGATCAAAAAATATTCAGTGTTCTACCATCATGCCTGCCCTCTGAAAGTGCACATCCCTGTACCAAATCAAGCCTCTGACTCCCTCACCAAAATATATCAGCCTCCCCACGTATCATGTGTTCTCTTCATCACAGGACCACCTTGACTGTCATGCAGCATTTGGGTCCAGAATCAGATTTCTGGCAAGCATAAATAAAGCAAGATTCCCACCACTAAGACAACAGTGAACCAATCCTGTAGTCAGCTATGAACAGTAGACAGGTTACACATCACAAATTTGTCCAAATTTCCCTGACATAAAGTAGGTTCATTGACTGCACATGGGCATGCCTTATGGTAGGCTCTGCTAAGTGAGCACCCAGGATGCTAAGCCACTTGTCAGTTGGAATTTCTGTGCTATTGGAAAAAAAGTGCAGGCTAAATCGTGGCCAGGGGCACTTCATTAATTTTCCCCCTGCCCAAAACCCATTTTTAATTTGCCCTTGGAAATGTCCATAGAGCTTCCTCCATGGGGAGCCAAAGCCTCACCATTCATCAGGGCTGCAGGTAAACCTTGGGGTTGCAGAGTAATCCTCTTATACCTACAACAAGCTGCACAGGCCACAACACCTCCACCATCACCTGCACACTTGGGGATCCCATTATATTTTCAGACACAGTGTAGCCATTGGGATTGATCCCTGTTACTTAGCAATTTGATGCCTATTGTGAGGAAGGAGAAGGTCAGCATAATTTGCATATGTGATTTCAACCACCCACCAGAATTCTATGCCATTTTGGAATGTTGGCTGACACTGGTTCCTCCAGGGGTTCGAGCTCCAGTGAGATTTCTTCCATTGGTTTTCTCAACTTGGGTTTTCCTGCTGTAGATTAGACAAACCAGGGTACAGGGATTCCTATTTGGAGTAATGGGAAAACTTCAGAAACCATTGATTTGGTGTGTAGCTGCTTGCCCAAACAAGGCTCACTAGAGGTGCCTCTATTTGAAAGTGTATATGAGAGATGTGAAGTCACATAACTGGAACTAGATGACAAGAGTGGGAAAAAGGAAACCTAGGATTGTGCAGCAATAAACAATGCATCAAAGAAGATACATGGACTCTTTGAAGAGTTCTGTTTATAATATTAGAAATCTTTAATAAGATGCCTTTAAGACAACCCATTAATGCAAACTTGTGCAATGCAGGAAGCAAAGAAGTTTTTTCAGGTTACTTGCTTTCTTGAAACTTTGCGTTGCTTTATTATAAAGTGAAGATTTTTGATAATTGTGTGTTGTAGCTAATAAATAATGTTTAAAATAAATTCAATAGAATGAAAGAAACAAAATTGAAACTTCTCATTTAAAAAAATATCAACATGAGAGAAACATAATTTCCTGCCAATACAGCCTAAAATTCATAAACTCAATTTCATCAGGTAGAACCTCTGAAAAGAAACACAATTTGAGGGATATTTTTCAAAGGATGGTTCACCAGTTTTCTAATAAATCCAGAAGAAGGAAATAACTGAGATATATTCAGATGTAAGATAATAAATATACCTGTTATAAAAATGCAACATTTGATATGATACTGGACACTATTTTGTTTTGTGGCTTTCTACATTTCTATAATTATTACATTATATTAACATTTTGCATGGTAGATAGGACATGATTGGGTAATTTCTCAGTTGGGCACCAGGCCCCTAGGTGAGATATTTCTACTACAACCAGTTTAATTTAATGATTGTGGTAATATGTCTCTGAATACATAAGAGAATATTTCAATTCTTAAGTGAAATACTGCAAAAATAAAGTTACTGACATTGTTTAAACATAAATTTAAAATTCTTAAAGAAAACCTTATTACACAAGGCATATGAAACAATGTTAAATCAGAGAAAAAAGAAATTAAACAAAGACAGTGCACTTGTGTTGGTTTCCTCCTCATGAATTCACAGGTGAGATTACCCTGACCAGCTTTAATTGTATGAGAAGAATGGTCACACTCAGTGCCATTTGCACCTACTCCCTTGGGCTTCAGCAAATTTGAGAATGTAAAGGTTGGGGAATTCTTATTCCTTTGCTAATAAACTTGCATCCATATCTGGAACAAAATATGTGCCACATCTGTGGATGTTCTCTCCCAAGACCAGCTCAATTAAAAGGGAGACTTTGGGTGGGAATTCAGTTACATGTGTATCATTCTACCTGGCAGAGCCAGAGTATCCTGGCCCCCAACACAGGGATATCCATCAGTGCAATGAAAATTTCTGGGCCAAGAAACAAACAATATTCAGTGTACACCATCATGCATGCCCCCTGGGTGTCTCCATCCCTGTACCCAATCATGCCTCCAACCCACTAACCGAAATTTATCAGCTTCTCCATGTATCATATGTTCCCTCATCACAGGACCACCATGAGTGTCATGCAGCTTTTGGGCCCAGAATGAGATTTCTGGCAAACAAAAATAAAGCAAGAAATCCCACCACTAAGACAGCTGTCAACCAATCCTCATGTCAACTATAAACAGTGCACAGCTCAGACACCTCAATGTTGTCAAAATTTCCCTGACATAAAATGGGATCATTGAATTCACATAGGCATGCCTCATGGTAGGCTCTGCTAAGTGAGCACCCAGGATGCTAAGATGTTTGTCTTAGATTCAGTGGGAATTTCTGTTCCTTTGGAAGAAAAAGGCAGGCCCAAGCTTGGCCAGGGGCACTTCATTAATGTTCCCACTACCCCACATCCAATTGGAATTTGCCCTTGGGCATTCCTGTAGAGCTCCCTCCAGGGAGAGTCAAACCCTCACTGTCCATCAGGGCTCTAGGTGACCCTCAGGGCTGCAGAATCATCCTCATATACCTACAAAAACTGCAAAGGCCACAACACCTCCCCAATCACATGCAAATTGGGTGTCCCATTATATTTTCAGACCACAGTGCAGCCATTGAGATAGAGCTCTGTTGCTTAGCCACCTGATGCCTACTGTGAAGTAGGAGAGGGTCAGCATAATTTGCATATGCACATTGCAAGCACCACCCAGAATTCTGTGCCATTTTGGATCCTAGGCTGACACTGTCTCCTCAACCAGTTAAAGTCTCAGTGAGGTTTCTTCCATGATTTTTCTCAACTTGGGATTTCCTGCTGTATGTTAGACAAACCAGGGTACAGGGATTCCAATTTGGAGAAATGGGAATGATTCAGAAACTGTTGGTGGGGTGTGTAGCTGCTTGTGTGCACAAGGCTCAGCAAAGAAGTCTCCATTTCAAAGTGTATATGATGGATGTGAAGTTGTATAACTGGAACTAGACGACAAGAGGTGGAAAAAAGACACCTAGGACTGTGCAGTAATAAACAAGACCCCAAGGAAGATACATGGACTGCATGAAGAGTACTGTTTATAATACTAGAAATCTTTAATCAGATGCCTTGAAGATAATCCATTAATGCATATTTGTGCAATGTTTGAAGCAAAGAAGTTATTTCAGGTGACTTGCTTTCATGAAACTGCTTTAATTCATTATAAAGTGGTGATTTTTGATGCTTGTGTGTTGTTGTAGCAATAGATAATGTTTACAATGAATTTAATAAAGTGTAAGACACAAAAATGGAACTTCTCATTTAAAAAAAATCAGCATTAAGGCACCATAATTTTCTGCCCATACAACCTAAACCTCATAATCTCAATTTCATCAGGAACAACTTATGAAAAGAAACACAATTTGAGGAATATTCTTTAAAATGATTGTTCAGCAGTTTTCTAACCTGTCCAGAGGAAGGAAATAGTTGAGATATATTCAGATGAAAGAAAATGAATATACCTATAAAAGAAATGCCACATTTGATATGAGACTGGACACTGTTTTTGTTTTGTGGCTTTCTACATTTCTGTCACTATAATTACTATTAACATTTTGGTTTGTCGATAGGACCTGATTTGGTAATGGTTCAGGTAGGGTCCAGGCTACTAGACGAGACAGTTCTACTACAACAAGGTTAATTTAATGACTGTGGTAATATTTCTGTGAATACATAAGAGAATGTCTCTGTTTTTAAGTGAAATACTACAAGAATAATTAAAGAAACTGACATTTTTTAAACATAAATTTAAAATTCTTAAAGAAAACCTTAGTATACAAGGAATATGAAACCATGTTAAATCAGTGAAAAAAGAAACCATATAAAGACAGTTCACATGTGTTGGTTTCCCTCCTCATGAAGGCACTGAGTCAGATCTGGGTGAGATTACATTGATCTGCTTTCATGGGCTATGAGACGAAGGTCATTGTCAGTGCTACTTGGGCCTATTCCCTTGGGCTTCAGCAAATTCAGAAATGGAGAGGTCGGGGTAGTCTTTTCCCTTGGCTAACAAACATGCATTCAAATCTTGAACTAAATACTGTCACATATGTGTGTAACCTCTCCCAAGCCTGGCACCATGAGAAAGGGGTCTTGGGGTGAGCATTCACACTTACATGTGTATCAATGTAACTGACAGTGCTATGGTATGTTGGCTCCCAGGACAGGGATATCATTCAGGGCAATGATAATTCCAGGACCATGGAACAAAAAAAATTCAGTGTACACAATCTTGCCTGCCATCTGGGGGTCTCCATTACTGTCCCCAAACATGCCTCCAAGCCACTCAACACAGAAGATATCAGCCACTCCACTTATCATGGGTTCTCTTCATCAGAGGACCAGATTGACTGTCACTCTTCACATGGGCCCAGAATGAGATTTCTGGCAAACATAAATAGAACAAGAAATCCCACCACTAAGACAAAAATGAGCAAATCCTCATGTCTGCTATAAACATTGGACAGGGCAGACAACTCAAGTTGCCCAAATTTCCCTGACTTAAAGTGGGTTCATTGTGAGCACATGGGCATGTCTCATAGTAGGCTCTGCTAAGTGAGCACCTCGGATTCTAAGCTGCTTGTCTTAGATCCAGTGGTAATTTGTGTGCCAAGGAAAGAAAGGCAGGCACAAGCTTGGCCTGGGGCACTTAATTAAAATTTCCCCTACCCCACACCTAATTGGAAATTGCCCTTGGGCATTCCTGTAGAGCTTCCTCCAGGGAAAGTCAAAAGCTCTTCATCCATGGGGCTGCAGGGGATCCTCTTGGCTGCAGAATAATCTTCATAAAACTACAACAAACTGCACAGGTCACAAAACCTCCACCATCACCTGCACACTTGAGGATCCCAATATATTTACAGACCACAGAGCAGCCATTGGGATAGAGCTCTGTTGCTTAGCCACCTGATTCCTAATGTGAGGTAGGAGACAGTCAGCATAATTTGCATAAGTGCATTCCAAGAACCCCCCAGAATTCTATGACACTTCAGAAACTGGACTGACACTGTCTCCTCCACAGTTCAGAGCCCCAGTGAGATTCCTCCCCTGAGGTTTCTTATCTTGGGATTTCCTTCTGTATATTAGCACACCAGGCTAGGGATTCTTTTTTGGAGTAATGGGAAAGATTCAGAAACACTTTGTGTGCTGTGTAGTTGCTTGTGCATACAAGAATCAGCTGAGAGGTCTCTATATGAAAGTGGATATGAGGGATGTGAAGTTATGTAAATGTAACTAGATGACAGCAGGGGGAAAAAGGAATCCAAAGACTGTGCAGCAAAAAAGTTACCCCCAGGATAATACATGGACTGTATGAAGAGTGCTGTTTATAATATTAGAAATCTTTAATGAAATGCCATGAAGATAACACTTTAATGCAAACTTGTGCAATGTGGAAAGCAAAGAAGTTATTTCTGGTAGTTGCTTTCCTGAAATTTTGCTTTGCTTTATTATAATGTGGTGATATTTGATTCTTGTGTGTTGATTTAGCTTATAGATAATGTTTAAAATGAAATCAATAGAATGAATGAGAAAAATTAAACTTCACATTTAAAAAAGAATCACAATGAGGGCAAAATAATTTTCTGCCAATACAACCTAAAATTCATAAACTCCATTTCATCAGGAAGAAACTCTGAAAAGAAACACAATTTGAGGAGTATTATTTAAAAGGATGGTTCAGAAGTTTCTGATATGTCCAGATGAAGGAAATAATTGAGATATATTCAGATGAAAGAGAATAAATACACCTGTAAAGAAATGCCATGTTTGATATGAGACTGGACACTATTCTTGTTTTGTGGCTTTTTACAATTCTATCATTATTATTACTATTAACATTTTCTTGTTGGATAAGACATGATTGGATAATTGTTGAGTTGGGGACCAGGCCTCTAGATGAGATGTTTGTGCTACAGCCAGGTTAATTTAATGATTGTGGTAATATTCCTAAGAATACATAAGAGAATGTCTCTATTCTTAAGTGAAATGCTACAAGAATAATTAAAGAAACTGACATTTTTTAAACATAAATTTAAAATTGTTAAAGAAAACCTTATTATACTAGGAATATGAAACTATGTTAAGTCAGTGAAAAAAGAAATTAAGTAAAGACAGTTCACATGTGTTGGTTTCCCTCCTCATGAAGGCACAGGGTCAGATCAGGGTGAGATTGCACTGAACTGCTATCATAGTATATAAGGAGAATGGTCACATTCAGTGTCACATGTGCCTACTCTCCTGGGCTTCAGCAAATTCTGGGATTGAATGGTTGGGGAAGTCTTCTTCCTTTGCTAATAAATTTGCTTTCAGATCTGGAACAAAATATGTGCCACATTATTTGTTAATCTCTCCCAACTCCAGTACCATGTAAAAGGGGGACACTGGATGGGCATTCACAGTTACATGTGTATCATTCTAACAGACAGAGCCAGGGTATGTTGGCTCCTAAGAGAGGGTTATCCATCAGTGCAATGATAATTCCTGGACAAGGAACAAACAATATTCAGTGTACACCATCATGTCTGCCCTCTGGTATTTTCCATACCTTTTCTCAATCGTGCCTCCAAATCACTCAACACAAAAAAATCTGCCTTTCCCCATATCATGTGTTCTGTTCATCACAGGACTACCTTGACTGTCACTCAGCATTTAGGTGCATAATGAGATTTCTGCCAAGGAAAAATATATGAGGATATCCCACCACTAAGACAGCCATGAGCAAATAGTCATGGCAGCTGTAAACAGTGGACAGGACAGACACCTCAAATTTGTCCAAATTTCCCTGACTTAAAATGGGTCCATTGGGGAACTAAGATGGCAGCTAGCTGAGACAGGGTGAAAAAAATGTCTCCGTGAAAAACACTAGCTAAAAACCAGAAAGTGACCTAGAATACCGGTTACAGCAATGCACCAACTGGATGAGGGCTCCTAGCTCCAGAGGGGCCATATACTTGGTGAAACCAGGAGTCGGCATTCTGAAATGAGTGAGTAAGCTGGCTGGAAGACCCACAGCCATGCAGCAGGCTGGGGAAGCCAGGGTTCAGCATATGGAGATCAGCTGGCTGCTTTAAAAAAAAAAAAAAGAAAAGGAGTGGCTCCAGTAGCAATTGTGAGAACCACAGAGAAAAACACAGCAAGAGGGGGCTGGGCTGGCCTCTTGCTGGTCTGGCCAGGAAGATAGCCTGCAGCAGATACCCTTGGGTTCAGGGGAATGGAGGGGAGAGCCAGAAGCAGAAAGAAACCCCATGGCTAGCAGCTAGCCCCTGGAGGGCTGGATAAACTCCTGCCCGGGGCCATGCCCACAGCCCAAAGCCCTGCCAGTTGTCCCAGAGCTGGGAAGGAGGAACGGTGTGAGAAGGAGGGGGCTGAGATGCCCCACTCAGCCATTTTTGCTTCGGGCTGGGAGTGTGCCGCTGCATGGCTTGGTGGCCCGTGGCTTCCCTTGTGGGACGGCATGCACTGATGATGTAGCACAGCCTTCCTTTGGCTGAGCTACTGGAGGAGTATGGCTGGGAGGGGGGATCTGCTCCGAGAACCCAGGGACACTATGCCAAGTCCAGTGGTTTATGTATCAGCAAGTGTGAGAGGCTGGGGCTGAACTGAAATGAAGGCTTAGACTTGTGTGGTGGCCTTGAATCTCCAGGATCCTGGGGGATTTGAACATTAGATCTGCCCTTCCCCCTGGCTACCTGTATGCATGCCCCACATTCAGGGTGGACAGCTCCAGCAAAAAAAAATGTTGAGATCTGACTCGAGGGATATAGGTGACTCACATATGCCATCTGCTGGTTAGTTAAAGTGTACATCACCAAACTGTGCTCCTGAAAAATTAGATCAATATCCCTTTTTCTTTACAACTTGAAAGAGCCCCATCAAGCAAAACAAATGCCAAGAGGCCAAAAACAACAGAAAATCTTAATGCATATGATAAAACCAGAAGATATGGAGAATCCAATTCCAAACACACAAACCAAAATATTGGAAGATACAGTATACCTCGCAAAGTTAATCAAAGATCTACAATCGTGGAATGAAAACATGATAAAGGATTTAAAGGACATCAAGAAGACCATGGTCCAGGATATAAGCTACATAAAGAAGACCCTAGAAGAGCATAAAGAAGGCATAGCAAGAGTAAATAAAAAAATAGAAGATCTTATGGAAATAAAAGGAACTGTTGGCCAAATTAAAAAGACTCTGGATATTCACAATACAAGACTAGAGGAAGCCAAACAACATCTCAGTGTCCTAGAAGCCCACAGAACAGAAAATGAAAGAACAAAAGAAAGAATGGAGAAAAAAATCAAAAAAATCAAAATAGATCTCAGGGATACGATAGATAAAATAAAACGTCCAAACTTAAGACTCATTGGTGTCCCAGAAGGGGAAGAGAAGGGTAAAAGTCTAGAAAAAGTATTCAAAAGAAATTGTTGGGGAAAACTTCCCCAACCTTCTACACAATATAAGTACACAAAGCATAAATGCCCAGCTAACTCCAAATAGAATAAAACCAAATAAACCCACTCCAGGACATATTCTGATCAGACTCTCAAATACTAAAGAGAAGGAGCAAGTTCTGAAAGCAGCAAGAGAAAAGCAATTCACCGCATACAAAGGAAACAACATAAGATTAAGTAGTGACTACTCAGCAGCAACCATGGAGGCAAGAAGGCAGTGGCATGACATATTTAAAACTCTGAGAGAGAAAAATTTCCAACCAAGAATACTTTATCCAGCAAAACTGTCCTTCAAATTTGAGGGAGAGCTTAAATTTTTCACAGACAAACAAATGCTGAGAGACTTTGCCAATGAAAGACCTTCCCTACTTCAGATTCTGAGGGGAGCCCTGCTGGAGGAGAGACAGGGAAAGGAGAAAGAGATATAGAGAATTTTAACAGACATATATAGTACCTTACATCTCAAATCACCAGGACACTCACTTTTCTCTAGTGATCACAGATCTTTCTCGAGAAGGGACCATAAGCTGGGTCATAAAACAACCCTCAAGAAATTAAAAAAAGAAAAACATTGAATATACTCAAAGCACATTCTCCAACCACAACGGAATACAAATAGAAGTCAACAATTTTTGAACTGTAATTCCACTAGTTACTTCCTACATGATATAAAATACACAAACTCTAAGGACAAATCAGTAGTTTTGAACTCAATGTAAAATATGTCATTTTAGACAACTATATAAAGGTGGGGGAATGAAGGAATATAGGAACATAGTTTATGTGTCCTATTGAAGTGAAGGTGGTATCAAAGAAAAACAAGATTGATATGGATTTAAGAGGTTAATTTTAAGCCCCACAGTAAACACAAAGAAATTATCAGATAATATAACCATAGAGATGAAAAGTAGAGTTTGGGTTAAGAGAAATGGGGGAAGGGGCAATGGGGAGTTAAGAAATGAGTCTAGGGTTGCTGTTGGAGGTGAAGGGAAATTTCTAGTAATGGATGGTGGGAAAAAGCATTACAACATTCTAAACGTGATTAATCTCACTAATGAAAGGCTAGGGAGGGAGTGGAATGGGAAGATTTAGGCTGTATATATGTTTCCACAACTGAAAAAAAAAGTCAGTCTAACTAGATGACAATTGAATACTAAGGATGAACTTGGATGGGACAGGAGGATAGAGGACAGGTGGCTCAAAGGGACACAGTTGAGACATAAGGAAAAGGAAATATAGAATGTAAGCTTTTTATCATTGTTGAATGTATTGTACTTCTTAGCTGCGCTTAATGGGATTGCATGAAAGAATGTTCTTGTTCATGGAAAGTGTATACGTGAATTATAGTGAATGCTCAAGGATGTGTACAGCTAACTCTCATATGTTCAGATGACAGAGCAATAGATGATGGATGAAAAGGATAGAGGGAGGGAGGGAAAGAAAAAGCAATGTGACAGCAAGTTAAAGTTGGTGGATTGAGCTACCGGGGGACGGGGGTCAGGGTATGATGGAATTCTGTGTATGGAGCTAGTATTGTTTTTGCAACTGTCCATATAACTTTGAATTTATTTCAAAATAAAAAAAAAATGGGTCCATTGACTGCACATGGACATGACATATGGTAGGCTCTGCTAAGTGAGCACCTAGGATGCTAAGCTGCTGGTCTTAGATCCTGTGGTAATTTTGGTGCCATTGGAATAAAAAACAATGCCCAAGCATGGCCAGGGGCACTTCATTAAAGTTCCCCCTACCTCACACCCAATTGGATTTTGCCCTTGGGCATTCTATAGAGCTTCCTCCAGGGAGAGTCAAACCCTCACCATCAACTGGTGCTGCAGGTGATCCTCTTGGCTGAAGAATAATGCTCATACACCTACAACAAACTGCACTGGCCACAACACCTCCACCATCACCTGCACACCAGGGGTTCAGATTATAATTTCAGACCCCAGGGAATCCATTGGGATAAAGCACTGTTGCTTAGTAATCTGATGCCTGTTGTAAGGTAGGAGGGAGTGAACATAATTTGTGGATGCACATTCCAAGCACCTGCCAGAATTCTATGCCACTTTGGAATCTGGGCTGACACTCTCTCCTCCACAGGTTCAAGCTCCACTGAGATTTCTTCCCTGAGGTTTCTTAACTTGGGATTTCCTGCTGTATCTTAGGCACACCAGGGTAAAAGTATCCTTATTTGGATAATGGGAAAGATTCAGAAACACTAGGTGTTGTTGCAGCTGCTTGTGCACACAAGGCTAAGTGGAGAAACCTCTATTTGAAAGTGAATATGTGGGATGTGAAGTCGTGTAACTAGAACAAGATGACAAGAGGGGGAAAAAGGAAACCTTAACTGTGCAGCAATAAACAATTCAGCAAGTACAATACATGGACTGTATGAAGAGCACTGTTTATATTATTAGGAATCCTTAATAAAATGCCTTGAAGATAACCCATTAATGCAAACTTGTGCAATGTAGGAAACAAAGAAGTTATTTCAGGTTACTTGCTTTCCTGAAACTTTGCTTTGCTTTTTTATAATGTGGTGATTTTTGATTGTTGTGTGTTCCTGTAGCTTATAGATAATGTTTAAAATGAATTCAATACAATGAAAGAAAAAGAAATTAATCTTCTCTTTTAAAATGGAATCACAATGAGTGCAAAATAATTTTCTGCCAGTACAGCCTAAAATTCATAAACTCTATTACCTCATGTAGAACCTCTGAAAAGAAACACAATTTGAGGAATAGTTTTTATGAGAAGGATGTTTCAGCAGTTTCTATAATGTCCAGATGAAGGAAATAATTGAGATATATTAAGCTGAATTAGAATATGTATACCTGTAAAAGATATGCCATGTTGGATATGAGACTGGACACCATCTTTGTTTTGTGGCTTTCTACATTTCTATCATTATTACTATTAACATTTACCTTGGTCGATAGGACATGATTGGGTAATTGTTGACATGAAGACCAGTCCCCTATGTGAGATATTTGTACTACAACCAGGTTAATTTAATGATTGTGCTAATGTTCCTGTGAATAATAAGGGAATGTCTCTGTTCTTAAGTGAAATACTACAAGAATAATTAAAGAAACTGAATTTTTTAATAGTTTTTAAATTGTTAAAGAAAACCTTAATATACAAGAAATATGAAACCATGTTAAATAGGTGAAAAAAGAAACTAAATAAAGACAGTTCACATGTGTTGGTTTCCCTCCTCATGAAGGCACAGGGTCAGATCAGGGTGAGATTACACTGACCTGCTTTAATGGGATATGAGAAAAATGGTCACAGTCAGTGCCACTTGGGCCTACTCCCTTGGGCTCCAGCAAATTTGGGAATAGAGGAGGTGGGGAAGTCTTCTTCATATGGGAAAAAACATGCTTTTAAATCCTGAACATATTATGTGCCACAATTGTGGTTAATCTCTCCCAAGACCAGCACCATGTAAAAGGGGGTCTAGGGGTGGGAATTCACAGTTACATTTGTATCATTTTAAGTGACAGAACCAGGGTATGTTGGCTCCCAGGACAGTGATATCCCTCTTGGCAATGATAATTACTGGTCCAAGGAACAAAAATATTCAGTGTACATAATCATGCCTGCCCTCTGGGAGTCTCCATTACTGTCTTCAAACCTGCATCTAACACACTTAACACAAAAAATATCAACCTCTTCACTTACTGTGTGTTCTCTTCATCACAGGACCACCTAGACTGTCAATCAGCATTTAGGCCCAGAATGAGATATCTGGCAAGCATAAATAGAGCAAGAAATCCCCCCACTAAGATGGCCATGAGCCAATCTTCATGTTAGCTATAAACAGTGGACAGGGCAGACACCACAATTGTGACCACATTTCCCTGACTTAAAGTGGGTTCACTGACTGCACATGGCTGTACCTCATGGTAAGCTCTGCTAAGTGAGCCCCCAGGATGCTAAGCTGCTTGCCTTAGATCCAGCGGTAATCTCTGGGTCATTTGAAAAAAAAAGGCAGGCCCAAGCATGGCCAGGAGAACTTCATTAAAGTTCCTCCTACCAGACCACCTAATTGGAACTTGCCCTTGGGCATTCCTGTATATCATCTTCCAAGGTAAGTCAAACCCTCAGCATCCATCGGGGCTGTAGGTCATCCTCAGGGCTGCAGAATCATCATCATATACCTACAACAAACTTCACAGGGTACAACCTAAAATCTTTGCTTCCCACATTGCACAAGTTTGCATTAATGGGTTATATTCAAGGCATCTAATTAAAGTTTTCTAATATTATAAACAGTAATCCTCATACTGTCCATGTATCTTCTTTGGGTTATATATTGCTGCACAGTCCTAGGTTTCCTTTTTCCCCCTCTTGTCATCTACTTCCAGTTACGTGATTTCACATCCCTCATATCCTCTTTCAAATAGAGGCTTCTCTGCTGAACCTTGTGTGCACAAGCCACTACACACCAAATCAACTGTTTTTGAATCTTTCCCATTACTCCAAACATGAGTCCCTGTACCTTGGTGTGTCTAATATACAGCAGGAAATCCCAAGTTGAGAAAATTCATTGAAGAAATCTCACTGGGGCTCAAACCTGTGAAGGAGACTGTGTCAGCCCAGGTTCCAAAAGGCATAGAATTCTGGTGGGTGCTGGGAATGCACATATGCAAATTATGCTGATCCTCTCCTAACTCACATTAAGCTCCAGGTTGCTAAGCAACACGGCTCTATCTTAATGGCTGTCCTGTTGTCTGAAAAAATAATGGGATCCCCAAGTGTGCAGGTGATGGTGGAGGTTTTGCAGCCTGTGCAGATTTTTGTATGTATATGTGGATGATTCTACCACCCCAAGGATAACATACAGCCCTGATGGATGGTAAGGTTTTGACTCTCCCTGGAGGAAGCTCTACAGGAATGCCCAAGGAAAAACTCCAATTGCGTGTGGGGTTGGGGGAACTTTAATGATGTGCCCCTCACCAAGCTTGGGCCTGCCTTTTTGTTTTCCAATGGAACAGAAATTCCCGTGAATCTATGACAACAAACTTAGCATCCCAGGTGCTCACTTAACAGAGCCTACCATTAGGCATGCCCATGTGAAGTCAATGAACCCACTTTATGTCAGGGAAATTTGGACAATTTTGAGCTGTCTGATCTTTCATCTGTTTATAGCTGAAATGAGGAATGGTTCATGGCTGTCTTAATGATGGGATTTCTCGCTTTATGCTTGCCAGAAATCTCATTCTGGTCCCAAATGTTGCGTAACAGTCAAGGTGGTCCTGTGATGAAGAGCACACATAATACATGGAGAGGCTGATTTTTTTTGTTGTGTGGTATGGAGGCATGACTGGGGACAGGGATGGAGACACTCAAAGGGCAGGCATGATTGTGCACACTGAATATAGTTTGTTTCTTAGTCCAGGGGTTTTCAGTGCCCTGAGGGAAATCCCTGTTCTGGGAGCCAACATTCCCTGGCTCTGTCAGTGTGACTGATCCACATACAACTGTCACAGTGCACCCCAAGTCCCCTTTTGCATGGTGCTGGATGTTGGAGAGATTAAACACAGATGTGGCACATATTTTGTTCCATATCTGAAAGCAAGTTTATTAGCAAAGGAGGAAGACTTCCCTGACCCCTCCATTCCAAAATTTGCTGATGCCAAAGTGAGTAGGCTCAAATGGCACTGATTGTGACCATTCTTCTTATATACCATGAAAGCAGGTCAGTGTAATCTCACCCTGATTTGACCCTGTACCTTCATGAGTAGGTTAAACAACACATATGAAGTGAATTGAATTAATTTATTCATTTCACCATGTTAACATTGTTTCATATTCCTTGTATAAGTTTTTCTTTAGCTATTGAAAGCTTATTTGTAAAAAAAAAAATATTTTCTTTAATTATTCTTGTATTTCACTTAAGAACAGAGACATTCTTTTATGTAGTCACAGGAATATTTCCAAAATCATTAAATTAGCCTGGTTGTAGTACAAATATCTCATCTAGGGGCCTGGCCCCCATCTCATCAATTACTGACTCATGTCCTATAGACCAAGCAAAATGTTAATAGTAATAATAGTGATAGTAATGTAGAAATGCACAAAAAATAGTTTCCAGTCTCATATCAAACATTGCATTTCTTTTTCAGGTATATTTATTCTCTTTCATCTATATATATCTCAATTATTTCCTTCATTGGAGATTTTAGAAAACTGCTGAAACCTCCTTTAAAGAATATTCCTCAAATTGTGTTTTTTTTAAAGGTTCTTCCTGATGAAATTCAGTTCATGAATTTTAGGCTGGAATGGCAGAAACTTATTGTGCCCTCATGGTGATTATTTTTCAAATGAGTTTAATTTTGTTTCTTTGATTGTACTGAATTCATTTTAAAACTTAGGTATAAGCTACAACAACACAAAACATCAAAAACCACCATGTTATAATAAAACAAAGCAAAGATTCAGAAACACAAATAACCTGAAATAACTACTTTGCTTCCCCCATTGCACAAGTTTGCATTAATGGGTTATCTTCAAGGTATTTGATTAAAAATTTCTAATATTATAAACACTACTCTACATACAGTCCATATATTTTCCTTCAGGTATATTTTATTTCTGCATGGTCCTATGTTTCCTTTTTCTCTCTCTTGTCATCTAGTTACAGTTACACAATTTAACATCCCTCATATCCACTTTCAAATAGAGGCTTCTCTGCTGAGCCTTGTGTACACAATCAGCTACACAACACACCAAGTTTTTCTGAATCTTTCTCATGACTCCAAATAGGATCCCTGTAACCAGGTGTGACCAATACACATCAGGAAATCCCAATTTAAGGGACTACAAGGATGAAACCTCACTGTGGCTCGAGTCTGTGGAGAAGACACAGTCAGCCCAGCTATGAAGGTGGCCAGAATTCTGGAGAGAGATTGGGATGCACACATACATTTTATGTTGACCCTCACCTTCCTTTCAATAGTCATCAGGTTTCTAAGCAACAGTCCTCTATTCCAATGGCTGCCCTGAGGTCTGAAAATGTTATGGACTCCCCAAGTGTGCAGGTGATTTTGGAGGTGTTGAGGTACATTTAGCTTGGAGTAGGTATATGAGGATTACTCTTCAGCCCCGAGTATCACCTACACCACCTTTGGATGGTGAGCATTTGACTCTCCCTGCAGGTTCCTATACCAGAAAGCCCAAGGGCATATTCCAATTAGCTGTGGGGTAGGTGGAGATTTAATGAAATGCCCCTGACACAGCTTGGGCCTCCATTTCTTTTCCAATGGCATGGAAATTACTATAAGCCATAAGGCATGCAGCATAGCTTCCTGGGTGCTCATTTTCCAGAGTTCACCAGGGGACATGCACATGTACATTCAATGGACCCCCTTGAAATCATGGAAATTTGGACACCTTTTTTCTGTCTGACCTGTCCACTGTTTATAGTTGACATAAGCATTGGGTCATGGCTGTCATAGTGGTGGGATTTCTGGCTCTATTTGTGCTTGCCAGAAGTCTCATTCTGGGCCTAAAAGCTGAGTGACCATCAAGGAGGTCCTGTGATGCAGAGACCAAATTATGTGGACAGACTGATATTTTTTTGAGTTGAGTGTGTTGGAGACCTGATTGGTGACAGGGATGGAGACTCTCAGAGGGCAAGCTTGATGGTGTACAATGAATATTGTTTGTTTCTTGGTCCCAGAATTATTATTGCCTTGAGGGAATTTTCTGTTCTGGGAGCCAACATACCCTGGTTCTGACAGTGAGAGTGATCCACAGGTAACTGTGAATGCCCACCCCAAGTCACCATTTTACATGGTGCTGGGCTTGGGAGAGATTAACCACAGCTGTGGTATATATTTTGTTCCAGAAATGAAAGCAAGCCTATTAGCAATGAAAGAAGCCTTCCCCAACTTCTCTGTTTCCAAGTTTGCAGATACCCAAGGGAATAGGCACAAGTGGGACTCTCTGTGACAACTCTTCTCATATCCCATGACTGCAGGTCAGTGTAATCTCACCCTGATCTAACCCTTTGCCTTCATGAAGAGGGAAACCAACATATGTGAAGTGTGCTTTTTTTAATTTTTTTTCACTGAGTTAACACTTTCACATTGCTTGTATAATAAGTTTTTTTTAATAATTGGAAATTTATGTGTAAAAATGTCAGTTTCTTTAATTATTCTTGTAGTATTTCACTTAAGAACATAGGCATTCTCTTATGTATGCACAGGAACTTTACCACAATCATTAATTACCCTGGTTGAAGTACAAATATCTCATCTAGAGGCCTGTTCCCCACCTCAACAATTACCCAATATGTCCTATAGACCAAGCAAAATCCAAATAATAATAATAGAAATGTAGAAAAGCAGAAAACAAAAATAGAGCCAAGTGTCATATGAAGTATTGCATTTCTTTTTCAAGCATATTTGGTCTCTTGCATCTGAACATATCTCAATTATTTCCTTCATCTGGACGTATTAGAAAACTGCTGAACCATCTTTTAAAGAATATTCCTCAAATTTTTTTTCCTTTCAGAGCTTCCTCCTGATTAAAATGATTTTATGAATTTTAGTCCAGATTGGCAGAAAATTATTGGGCCCTCATGGTTATTTTTTAAAAGAAAATTTTATTTTATATTTGCTTCCCCCACTGCGCAAGTGTGCATTAATAGGTTACCTTCAAGGCATTTGATTAAAGATTTCTAATGTTATAAACAGTACTCTTCATAGAGTACCATATGTTTTCCTTGGTGTATATTTAATGTTGTATCCTCTTTTGTTTCTTTTTTACCTCTCTTGCTATCTAATTCCAGTTACACTAGTTGCATCCCTCACATCCACATTCAAATAGAGTTTTCTCCACTGAGACTTCTGTGAGCAATCAGCTAAACACCACAACCAGTTTTTCTGAATCTTTCAAATTACTCCAAATAGGAATCCATGTAACCTGGAGTGGCAATACACAGCAGGAAATGCCAACTTAAGAAACTTCAGGGAAGAAACTGCACAGAGCTCAAAACTGTAGGATACAGAGTCAGCACAGGTTTCAAATCAGCCTGCAAATCTGGCAGGAGCTTGGAAGGCACATGCACAAGTTACACTGACACTCACCTGCCTCACAATTAGCATCAGGTTGCTAAGCAACAAGCCCCTATCCCAATGGTTGCCCTTTGGTCTGAAAATGTATGGGGCTATCCTTGTGTTCTGATGATGGTGGAGGTGTTGTGGTCTTGCATTTTGGAGTATGTATGTGAGGATGATTCTGCAGCCCCAAGGGTCACCTGCATCTCCAATGGATGGTGAGCTTTTGACTCTCCCTGTAGTTTCCTATACCAGAAGGCCCAAGGGCAAATTCCAATTTGCTGTGGAGTAGGTGGTGTTTTAATGAAGTGTCCCTGGCCAATCTTGGGCCTGATTTACTTTTTCAATGGCACAGAAATTACCACTGGATGTAAAAGATGCAGCTTAGCATCCTTGGTGCTCACTTACAAGAGCTCACCAAGAGCCATGCTCATGTGCAGTCAACAAACCCCTTGTAGTCAGAAAAATTTGGAGAACTTTGATGTGTCAGCTCTGTCCACTCTTTATAGGTGTCATTATCATAGGCTCATGGCTGTCTTAGTGGTGGGATTTCTGGCTCTATTTCTGCTTGCAAGAAGTCTCATTCTGGGCCTAAATCTGAGTGATAGTCAAGGTGGTCCTGTGATGCAGATACCACATGATATGGACAGGCTGATATTTTTTGACTTGAGTGGGTTGGAGGCATGATTGGGGACAGGGATAGAGACTGCCAGAGGGCACTCATGATGGTGTACACTGAATATTGTTTGTTTCTTGGTCCAGAAGTTATCATTGCCCTGAGGGAAATGCCAGAACTTGGAGCCAACTTACCAAGGCTCTGACAGTGATATTGATCCACAGGTAACTGTGAATGCACACCCAAGTCCCCGTTTTAAATGGTGCTGGACTTGGGAGAAGTTAACCACAGATGTTCCACATATTTTGTTCCAGATCTGAAAGCAAGTTTATTAGAAAAGTAAGAAGTCTTCCCCAAACTCTTCATTCCCAAATTTAATGATGCCCAAGGGACTAGGGTGAAGTGGCACTGTCTGTGACCATTCTTCTCATGTCCCAAGAAAGCAGGTCAGTGTAATCTCACCTGGATCTGACCCTGTGCCTTCATGAAGAGTGAAATCAACACATGTGAAGTGTGTTTTTTAAATTTGTTTCTATCACCAAGTTAACATTGTTTCATATTCTTGCATAATAAGGATGTTTTTAACAATTGGATAATCATGTGTATGTAAATGTCAATCTCTTTAATTATTCTTCTAGTATTTCACTTAAGAACACAGACATTCTCTTATGTATACACAGGAATATTAACATAATCTTTAAATTAACTTGGTTGTATTTCAAATATCTCATCTAGCTGCCTGTTCCCACCTCAAAAATTACCCAATCATGTCCTCTAGAACAAGCAAAATGGTAATAGTAATGATAGAAAGGTAGAAAGTCACAAAACAAAAGTAGTGTCCTGTCTCATAACAAACATTGTATTTCTTTTTCAGGTGTATTTATTCTCTTTCATCTGAATATATCTCAATTATATCCTTCATATGGATATATTAGAAAAGTGCTGAACAATCTTTTTTAATAATATTCCTCAAATTCTGCATTTTTGCATAGTTTCTTCCTAAAGAAATTGATTTTATGAATTTTAGGATGGATTGGCAGAAAACTATTTTGCCCTCATGGTGATTATTTTTTGAATGAGAAGTTTATTTTTTTTTTTCTTTCATGGTATTGAATTCATTTTAAGACTTATGTATAAGCTACAACAATGCACAAACATCAAAATTCACAACCTTATAATAAAGCAAAGCAAAGTTTCCATAAGGCATAATACCTGAAATAACTATTTTCTTCCCCTCTTTCCACAAGTGAGCATTAATGGGTTCTTTGAAAAACATTTGTCTAAAGATTTCTATTTTAAACAGTACTCTTCATAGAGTTCATGTATTTTCCCTGGTATATTTTTTATTGCCTTACTGTCCTATGTTTCTTTTTTCCCTCTCTTGCCATATAGTTCCAGTTACACTGCTTCACATCCCTCCTATCTACTTTAAAATAGAGGCTTCTCTGCTGAGCCTTGTGTGCACAATCAGCTACATACCACACCAAGTGTTTCTGAATCTTTCCCATTATTACAAATAGGAGCCACTGTACACAGGTGTTCCCAATACAAAGCAGGAATCCCCAAGTTAAGAAACCTCAGAGAAGGAACCTCACAGGGTCTCAAACCTGTAGAGGAGACAGAGTCAGCCTGTATTCCATATTGGCCTAGATTTCTGGCAGGAGCTTGGAATGTGCATGTTACACTGACCCTCCTCTGCCTGATAATGAACATCAGGTTGCTAAGCAACAGGCCTCTATTCCAATTCCTGCCCTGTGGTCTGAAAATGTAAGTGACTCCCCAAGCGTGCAGGTGATGGTGGAAGTGTTGTGATCTTTGCTGTTTGGATTTGGTGTATGAGGATGATTGTGCAGCCCCAAGGATCATCCAATCCCCAGATGGATTGTGAGCTTTTGATGCTCCCAACAGGTTCATATACTGGAAGGCCCAAGGGCAAATTACAGTTAGCTTTGGTGTAGGTAGAGCTTTCATGTAGTGCCCCTGGCCAAGCTTGGGCCTGCTTTATTTTTCAAAGGCACAGACTTTACCACTGGATCTAAGACATGCAGCTTAGCATCAAAAGTGTTCACTTCCCATAGTTAAGCAGGAGGCATGCCCATGTGCAGTCAATGAACCCCCTTGAAGTCAGGGAAATTTGGGCAAATTTGTTGTGCATGCCCTATCCACTATTTATAGCTGACATGAGGAATGGCTCATAGCTGTCCTACTGAAGGGACTTCTGGCATTATTTTGCTTGCCAGAATTCTCATTCTGGGCCTAAATTCTGAGTGGTAGTCAAGGAAGTCCTGTGATGCAGAGACTACATGATGTGGACAGACTGATATTTTTTGTGTTGAGTGGATTGGAGGCATGATTGTGGACAGGATTGAAGATGCCCAGAGGTCAAGCATGATGGTGTATACTGAATGTTGTTTGTTTCTTGGTCCTGGATTTATAATTGCCCTGAGGGAATTCCCTGTTCTCATAGCCAACATTCCCTGGCTCTGACAGTGATAGTGATCCACAGGTAACTGTGAATGCCTACCCCAATTCCCCCTTTTATATGGTGCTGGACTTGGGAGAGATTAACTGCAGATGTGGTGCATATTTTGTTCCAGATCATAAAACAAGGTTATTATTAACAAAGGAATAAGACTTCCCCAAAATCTCCATTCTGGAATTTGTGGAAGCCTAAGGGCTAGGCCAATGTGGCACTCTCTGTGACCATTTCTCTCACATCCCATGAAAGCAGGTAAGTGTAATCTCACCCTAATCTGACACTGTGCCTTCATGAAGAGGGAGATCAACACATGTGTAGTGCATTTTTAAAATTTGTTTTTATCACTGAGTTAACATTGTTTCATATCCTTCTATAATAAGGTTTTCTTTAACAACTGGTAATTTATGTGGAAGAAAATTTCAGTTTCTTTAATTACTCTTGTAATAATTCACATAAGAACAAAGAAATTCTCTTATGCATGCACAGGAACATTACCACAATCATTAAATTAAACTGGTGGTAGTTCAAATATGTCATCTATGAGCCTGTTCACACTTCAACAATTACCCAATCATGTCCTATAGACCAAGCAAATGCATAATAGTAATAATAATGATAGAAATGTAAAAAGACACAAAACAAAAATTGTTTCCTGTCTTATACCAAACATTGCATTTCTTTTTCAAGGACATCTATTCTCTTTCATCTGAATATATCTCAATTATCTCCTTCATCTGAACATATTAGGAAACTGCTGAACCATCATTTTAAAGAATATTCTGCAAATTGCTTTTTCTTTCAGAGTTTTTTCTTGATGAAATTGATTTTATTAGTTTAGGCTGGATGGGCAAAATATTATTTAGGCTTCATGGTGATTATTTTTTAAATGAGAAGCTTAAATTTTTGTTTCTTTCATTGTATTGAATTCATTTTAATCCTCATCTATAACATACAACATTCCACAAACATCAACAATCACCACCTTATAGTAAAGTGAAGCAAAGTTATTCTCTTTCATCTGAATATATCACAATTATTTCCTACATCTGGACATTTTAGAAAACTGCTGAACCATCCTTTAAAGAATATTCCTCAAATTGTGTTTCTCTTCAAAGGTTCTTCATGATGAAATTGAATTCATGAATTTTGGACCAGATTGGCAGAAAATCATTGTGCCCTTATGGTGATTATTTTTTAAATGATAAGTTTAATTTTTGTTTTTTCACTGTATTGAATTCATTTTAAACATTGTCTATAAACTAGAACAACAGACAGACATCAAAAATCACCACTTTATAATAAAGAAAAGTAAAGTTTCAGATATGCAAATAACATGAAATTACTACTCTGCTTTCCCCATTGCAGAAGTTTGCATTAACGGGTTTTCTTCAAGGCTTTTGATTAAAGATTTCTAATATTATAAGCAGTACTCTTCTTACCAGCCATGTATTTTCCTTGGAGTATTGTTTATTGCTTCACAGCACTATGTTTCATTTTTCCCTTCTTGTCATCTAGTTACAGTTAATCTACCTCACATCTCTCATATCCTCTTTCAAATAGAGGCTCCTGTGCTGAGCCTTTGTGAAGAATGAGCTGCACACCACACCAAGTGTTTCTGTATTTTTCCCATTACATCAAATAGGAAACATTGTACCCCATTGTGCCCAGTATACAGCAGGTAATCCCAACTTAACAAACCTCAGGGAAGAAATCCCACTGGGGTTGAACAGGTGGAGGAGACAGAGTCAGCACAGGTTCCAAAGCATCTTAGAAATCTAGTGGGTGCTTGGAATGTGCATGCACAAGTTACATGTAACCTCACCTGACTCACAAAGAGCATCAGGTTCCTAAGTAACAGACCTCTATCCAAATGGCTGTCCTGCAGTCTGAAAATGGAAGGGGCTCCCTAAGAGTGCAGGTGATTTTGGAGGTGTTGTGGCCTGTGCAGTTTGGAGTAGGTATATGAGGATAATTCTGCAGCCCTGAGGATCACCTGATGCCCATGATGGATGGTGAGTTTTGACTCTCCCTGGAGGATGCTATACAGGATTGCCCAAGGGCAAAAACCAAATTTGTGTGGTGTAGGTAGAGCATAAATGAATTGACCAGGAACAAGCTTGTGCCTACTTTCCTTTTCCAATGACAAAGAAATAACCACTGGTTCTAAGACATGCAGATTATCATCCCAGGTGCTCACTTAGCAGAGCACACCAGGAGGCATGCTATTTGCAGTCAATGATTACACTTGAAGTCAGGGAAATTTGGACAACATTTATGTGTCTGCCCACTGTCTGGAGTTTATAGCTGACATGAGGATTGGCTCATGGCAGTCTTAGTGGTGGGATTTCTTGATCCATTTATGCTTGCCATATGTCTCATTCTTGACCTAAATGCTGAGTGACAGTCAAGGTGGTACTGTGATGCAGAGACCACATGATGTGTAGACAGGTTTTCATATATTGAGTTGTGTGGTTTGGAGGCATAATAGGGGAAAGGGATTGAGTCTCCCAGATGGACGACATGGTGGTGTACACTGTATACTGTTTGTTTCTTGGTCCAGGATTTATCTTTGTCCTGAGAGAAATCCCTGCACTGGGAGCCAACATACCCAGGCTCTGTCAGTGAGAATGACACACAGGTAACTTTCAATGCCCATCCCAAGTCACCCTTTTATGTGGTGCTGGACTAGGGTGAGATTAACCACAGATATGTCACATACTTTGTTCCAGAGCTGCAAGCTAGTTTATTAGCAAAGGAAGAAGACAACCCTGACCTCTCCATTCCCAAATTTTCTGATGCCCAAGGATGTATGTCCAAGTGCCACTGGCTGTGACCATTCTCATATTTGAAGAAAGCAGGTCAGTGTACTCTCACCCTGATCTGACCCTGTGCCTTAATGATAAGGGAAACCAACACATGTGAATTGTATTTATTTAATTTATATTTTCAGAGTATTAACATTGTTTTCTATTCTTTTCTAATAAGATTTTCTTTAACAATTGGAAATTTATTTTTAAAAAATGTCAGTTTCTTTATTCTTGCAGTATTTCACAAAAGAACAGACATTCTCTTATGTATTAACAGGAACATTACCACAATCATTAAAATAACCTGGTTATAGTACAAATATCTCATCGAGGGGCCTGATCCCCAACTCAACAATTACTCAATCATGTCCTGTAGACCAAGTAAAATGTTAATAGTAATAATAATGATGGAAATAAAGAAAGACACAAAAAAAGTAGTGTCCAGTCTCCTATCAATCATTACATTTGTTTTTCAGGTATACTTATTCTCTTTCATTGGAGTATATCTCAATTATCTCCTTCATCTGGACATTTTAGATAACAGCTGAAACATCCTTTAGAGAATATTCCCAAATTGTGTTTTCCTTCAGAAGTTCTTCCTGATGAAATTGAGTTCATGAATTTTAGCCCAGATTGGCAGAAAAAAAATTGTGCCCTCATGGTGATTATTTTTTAAAAGAAAAGTTTAATTTTTGTTTCTTTCATTGTATTGAATTCAGTTTAAACATGATCTTATGCTAAAGCAACACACATATATGAAAAATCACCACTTTATAATGAAGCAAAGCAAAGTTTCAGATATGCAAATAACCTGAAATAATTACATTGCTCCCCCCATTATACATTTGCATTAATGGGTTATCTTCAAGGCATTTGATTAATGATTTCTAATATTATAAACAGTACTCTTCATAAAGTCCATGCATGTTCCTTGAGTTATTGCTTATTTCTATTGCTGTACAGTGCTGTTTCCTTTTTCCCTCTCTTCTCAACTAGTTCCAGTTACACTACATCTCATCCCTCATATCCACTCTCAAATAGAGGCTTCTCTGCTGAGCTTAGTGTACAGAATTAGCTACACACCACACCAAGTGTTTCTGAATCTTTCCCATTACTCGCAATAGAGATCCTTGTACACTGGTGTGCACAATATACAGCAAGAAATCACAAGTAAACAAACCTCAAGTAAGATAACACACTGGGGCTTGAACCAGTTGAGGAGACAGAGTCAGCACAGGTTCCAAAGTGGCTTAGAATTGTAGCAGGTTCTCAGAATCTGCATGTGCAACTTATGCTCTCCCTCACTTGCCTCACAATGACTAGGTTGCTAAGCAACAGTACTCCAGAAAAATAGCTGCCCTTTGGTCTGAAAGTATAAGGGGCTCCCCAGGTGTGCAGGTGAGGGTGAAGGTGTTGTGGCCCATGCAGTTTGGAGTAGGTATATGAAGATGATTCTGCAGCTCCAAGGATCACCTGCCCCCTCAATGTATAGTGAGCTTTTGACTCTCCCTGGTATTCTGTTATACAGGAATTCCGAAGGCAAAAACCAATGTGATATGGGTAGGTGGAGCTTTAATGGAGTGCTCCTGGCCAAGCCTGGGCCTGTGTTTCTTTACCAATGGACCAGAAATTACTGCTGGATCTAAGACCTGCAGCTTAGCATTCTCAGTATTCACTTTGCAGAGCGCACCATGAGGCTTGCTCATGTGCAGCCAATGAACTCACTTGAATTCAGGGAAATTTGGGCAATTTTTGTGTGTCTGCCCTCTCCACTCTTTACAGCTGACATGAGGACTGGTTCATGGCTCTCATAGTAGTGGTATTTTTTGACTATTTGTGCTTGTCATATGTTTCATTCTGGGCATAAATGCTGATTGATAGTCAAGGTGGTCCTGTGATACAAAGACCACATGATATGTGGACAGGCTGATATTTATTGTGTTGAGTGGTTTGGAGGCATGATTGAGGACAGGGATAGACTCCAAGAGGATAGGCATGATGATGTACACTGAATATTGTTTGTTTCTTAGTCCAAGATTTATCATTGCCCTGAGGGAAATCACTGTCTTGGGAGCAAAAAACCCTGGCTCTGTCAGTGAGAATTATCCACAGTTAACTGTCAATACCCAACTCAATTCCCCCTTTTACATTATGCTGGACTTTGGAGAGATTAACCACAGATGTGACACATATTTTGTTCCATATCTGGGAACAAGTTTATTAAGAAAGTTAGAAATATCGCCAACCACTCTGTTCCAAAATTTGCTGATTCCCAAGGGATTAGGGACAAGTGACACTGTGTATATTATTCACATATATGACAAAAGCAAGTCTGTGAAATCTCACACTGATCTGACCATGTTCCATCATGAGGAGGGAAACTAACACATGTGAAGTGTGTTTATTTAATTTATTTTTTCATTGTTAACGTTGTTTCATATTCCTTGTATAATATGGTTTTCTTTAAAAGTTGGAAATTCAGCTGTAGAAAATGTCAGTTTCTTTAATTATTCTTGTAGAATTTCACTTAAGAACAGAGACATTCTCTTATGTATTCACAGGAACATTACAACAATCATTAAATTTACCGGATTTTACTACAAATATCTCAACTATGGGCCTGGTCCCCAACACAAAAGTTTCTCAATCATGTCCTATAGACCAAGCAACATGTTAATAGTAATAATAATGATAGAAATGTAGAAAGGCACAAAACAAAAATAGTGTCCAGTCTCATATCAAATGTTGCATTTCTTTTTCAGGTTTATTTATTCTCTTTCATCTAAATTTTCTCCTTCATCTGGATGACTGTGAAAACTGCTGAACCACCTTTAAGAATATTCCTCAAATGTTTTTTTCAGAGGTTCTTCCTGCTGAAATTGAGTTCATGAATTTTAGGCTGGATTGGCAGAAAATTATTCTGCTCTCATGGTGATTATTTTTAAAATGAGAAGTTTAATTTTTGTTTCTTTCTTTGTATTGAATTCATTTAAATATTACCTATAAGCTACAAGAAAACAGAAAAATGAAAAATCACCACTTTATATTAATCCAAAGCAAAGTTTTAGAAATGCAAATAACCTGAAAGAACTACTTTGTTTCCCCTTTGCACAACTTTGCATTAATGGGTTATCAAGTTATTTAATTATAGATTTCTAATATTATAAACATATTACTCTCCATACAATCAATGTATTTTCCTTGGGAAAGTTTTTATTGCTGCACAGTTCTATGCTTCCTTCTTCCCTCTCTTGTCATCTACTTACAGTTACACTACTTCACATCCCTCATATCCACTTTCAAATAGAGGCTTCTCTACTGAGCCTCATGTGCAGGATCAGCTATACAACACATCAAGTGTTTCTCACTCTTTCCTGTTTCTCCAAATAGGAATCCCTGTACACAGGTGTGCCCAATATACAACAGGAAATCCCAAGTTAACAAACTTCAGGAAAGAAATGTCATGTGCCTCAAAATGGTGGAGGAGACGGAGGCAGAACTGGTCCCAAGTGGCTTCATATTCCAGCAGATGCCTGGAATGCACATCTGAATGATATGCTGAACATCACCTGCCTCACAAGGAGCATCAGGTGCTAAGCAACAGGACTCTTGCCCAATGGTTGACCTATGGCCAAAAAATGTAAGGGGATGCACAGGTGTGCAGGTGATTGTGGAAGGGTTTTATCCTGCACAGTTTGGAGTAGGGATTTGATCATGATACTGCAGCTCTGAGTATCACCTGTCCCACCCTGAATGATGGTAAGCTTTTGAATCTCCCTAGAGGATAGTATACTGGAATGCCCAAGAGCAAATACCAGTAGGGTGTGCAGTAGGTGGAGTTTTAATGAAGTGCTCCTGGCCAAGCTTGGGCCTGCCTTTTTTTTCAATGACACAGAAATTAATACTGGACCTAAGACATGAAACTTAGTATCACAGATGCTCACTTAGAAGAGTTCAACAAGAAGCATGCTCATATGCAGTCAATGAACCCACTTGAAGTCAGGGAAGTATGGACATCATTGACATTTCTGCCCTGTCCACTCTTTAAAGATGACATGGGGTTTGGCCCATGGCTCTCTTATTGTGGGATTTCTTGCTCTATTTGGGTTTCCAAGAAGTCTCATTATGGGTCTAAAGGCTGAGTGACAGTCAAGGTTGTCCTGTGATGCAGAAATCACATGATATGTGGACAGGCTGATATTTTTTGAGTTGAGTGGCTTGGAGGAAAGATTGGGGAAAGGGATGGAGACTCCCAAAGGGCAGTCATAATAGTTTACACTTAATAATTTTTGTATCTTGATATGGGATTTATCATTGCCCTGAGGGAATTCCAGTTCTGGGTGCCAACATACACTGGCTCTGTCAGTGAGAATGATCAACAGCTAACTTTCAATGCACACCCCAAGTCCCCCTTTTACATGGTACTGAACATGGGAGAGATTAACCACAGATATAGAACTTATTTTCTTCCTGATCAGAAAGCAAGTTTATTAGCATAGGAGGAAGAATTCACCAACCTCTTTGTTCCCAAATTGCTGATGCCCAAGGGAATAGGACCAACAGGCACTGACTGTGAACATTCTTCTCATATGCCATGAAAGCAGATCAGTGTAATTTTGCCCTGATTTGACCCTGTACCTTCATGAGGTGGGAAAGCAAAACACTTGAAATGTGTTTATTTAATTTATGTTTCCACCATGTTAACATTGTATCATATTCCTTGTTTAATAAGGTTTTCTTATTGGAAGTATATCTGTTAAAAATGTCAGTTTCTCTAATTTTTATTGTAGTATTTCACTTAAGGACAGAGACATTCTCTTATGTATTCACAGGATCATTACTACAAACATTAATATTACCTGCTTGTAGTAAAAATATCTCATACAGGGACCTGGACCCCACCTCAACAGTTACCCAGTCATGTCCTATAGACCATGCAAAATGTTACTAGTAATAATGGTAGAAATGTAGAAAAGCACAAAACAAGTATAGTGTCCAGTCTCATGTCAAATACTGCATTTCTTTTTTCAGGTATAATTATTCTCTTTCATCTGAATATATCTCAAGTATTTCCTTCATCTGAACATTTTAGAAAACTGCTGAACAATCTTTAAAGAATATTCCACAATTGTGTTTTTTTGTCAGATGTTCTTTCTGAAGAAATTGAGTCCATGAATTTTAGGAAGGATTGGTATAAAATCATTAGGCCCTCATTGTGATTATTTTTTAAATGACCAGTTAAATTTTTGTCTTTCATGGTATTGAATTTATTATAAACATTATCTATAAGCTTCAACAACCCACAGACATCAAAAATCACCAGTTTATAATAAGGCAAAGTTTCAGAAATGCAAAATACCTGAAATAACTACTTTTCTTCCCACATTGAACAAGTTTGCTTTGATAGGTTATCTTCAAGGTGTTTGATTAAAGATTTCTAGTATTAAAAACAGTACTCTTCATAGAGTAAATGTATTTTCCTTGGGGTTTTTTTATTGCTGCAGAGTCCTATGTTTCATTCTTCCCTCTCATCTAGTTACTGTTACACTACTTCACATCTCTCATATCCACTTTCAAATAGAGGCTTCTCTGCTGAGCCTTGTGTGCAGAATCAGCTACACACCACACCAAGTGTGTCTGAGTCTTTTCTATTACTCCAAATAGGAATCCTTGTACCCAGGTGTGCCCAATATACAACAGGAAATCACAAGTTAACAAACCTCAGGGAAGTAATCTCACTGGGCTCAAAATGGTGGAGGTGACATTGTCAGCACTGGTTCCAAAGTGGCTTAGTATACTAGTGGGTGCTTGGAATGCACAGCTGAATGATGCCCTGATCCTCACCTGTCTCAAAAGCAGCATCAGGTGCTAAGCAACATGCCTCTAGCCAATGGTTGACCTTGGCCTGAAAATGTAAGGGATACACAATTGTGTAGGTGATGGTGGAGGTCTATTGACCTGTGCATTTTGGAGTATGGTTTTGAGCATAATTCTGTGGCTCTGAGGATCTAGTGCCCCACAACAATTGATGGTGAGCTTTTGACTCTCCCTACTGGATGCTATACTGGAATGCACAAGGGCAAATACCAATTTGGTCTGCGTAGTTGGAGTTTTAATGAAGTACCCCTGGGCAAGCTTGGGCCTGATTCTATTTTTTCCAATGGCACAGGAATTACTGCTGGACCTAAGACATGCAACTTAGCATCCCAGGTTCTCACTTAGTAAAGCTCCAGAGGCATGCCCATTTGCATTCAACGAACCTGCTTGAAGTCAGGGAAATTTGGACAACATTGTTGTGTCTGCCTTGTCCACTGTTTACAGGTGACATTGGGTTTTGCTCATGGCTGTCTTAGTTGTGAGATTTGTTACTCTATTTGTTCTTGCAAGAAGTCTCATTCTGGGCCTTAATGCTGACAGTCATGGTGGTTCTGTGATGCAGAGATCACATGACATGTGGACAGGTGGATATTTTTTGAGTTGAGTGGTTTGGAGGCAAGATTGGGGAAAGGAATGGAGACTCCCAAAGGGGAGGCATGATAGCATACACTTAACAATTTTTTACTTGTCCAGGATTTATATTAACCTGAGGGAAATCCTGTTCTGAGAGCCAATGAACCCTGGCTCTGTCAGTGAGAATGATCCACAGCTAACTTTCAGTGAACACCAGAAGTTTCCCTTTTACATGGTGCTGGACTTGGGAGAGATTAACCACAGATGTAGCATATATTTTGTTCCAGATCTAGAAGCAAGTTTATTAGCAAATGATGAAGACTTCACTGACTTCTACATTCCCAAATATGCTGATGCCCAAAGGAGTAGGCCCAAGAGGCACTGCCTATGACCATTTTTCTCATATCCCATGAAATCAGGTCAGTGTATTCTCACCCTGATCTGACTCTGTGCCTTCATGATGAAGGAAACAAACACACATGAAATGTGTTTATTTACTTCATGTTTTCACCTTGTTAACAGGGTGTCATATTCCTTGTTTAATACGGTTTTCTTTAACAATTCAAAATATATCTAAAAAATGTCAGTTTCTTTATATTCTTGTAGTATTTCACTTAAGAACTGAGACATTCTCTTATGTATTCACAGAAAAATTACCACAATCATTAAATTTACCTGGTTGTAGTACAAATATCTCATCTAGGTTCCTAGTCCCCACCTCAACAATTAACCCATCATGTCCTATAGACCATATAATAATGATGATAGAAATTTAGAAAAGCACAAAACAAGTACAGTGTCCAGTCTCATGTCAAACATTACATTTCTTTCTCAGATATATTTATTCTCTTTCATCTGAATATAGCTCAATTATTTCCTTCATCTGAATACTTTAGAAAACTGATGAGCCATCCTTTAAAGAATATTCCTCAAATTGTGTTTTTTTCCCAGAGGTTCTTCCTGAAGAAATTGAGTTCATGAATTTTAGGAAGGATTAGTAGAAAATTATTGTGCCTTCCTGGTGATTATTTTTTAAATTATCAGTTTAATTTTTGTTTCTTTCATTGTATTGAATTCATTTTCAACATTATCTATAAGCTACAACAACACACAAACATCAAAATTCACCACTTTATAATAAAGCAAAGCAAAGTTTCAGAAAAGCAAATATCCTGAAATAACTACTTTGCTTCCCCCATTGCACAAGTTTGCATTAATGGGCTATCATTAAAGGATTAGATTAAAGTTTTCCAATATTATAAACAGTAGTACTCATACAGTCCAGGTATATTCCTTGGAGTATTCTTTATTGCTGCACAGTCCTTTGTTTCCTTTTTCCCTCTCTTGTCATCTAGTTACAGTTGCATTACTTCACATCCCTCATATCCACTTTCAAATAGAAGCTTCTCTGCTGAGCCTTGTGTGCAGAATCACCAACACACAACACCAAGTGTTCCTGAATTTTTCCCATTATTCCAAATAGGAATCCCTGTACCCAGGTGTGCACAATACACAGCAGGCAATCCCAAGTTAACAAACCTCATGGAAGTCATCTCACTGGGCCTTGGAGGAGACAGAGTTAGAACAGGTTCCAAAGCAGCTTAGAATTCTAGTGGGAGTTGAAATGCACATGCACAAGTTATGTTGACCATCAGCTGCCTCACAAGATGTATCAGGTTGATAAGCAACAGGCCTCTAGCCAATTGGATTCCCAGTGGTCTGAAAAAGTATGGGGCTCCCAAAGTGTGCAGGTGATGGTGGAGGTGTTGTGGTTTGGGTAATTTGGAGTAGGTATATGAGGATGATTCTGTTGTCCTGAGAATCATGTGACCCTCAATGGATGGTCAGCTTTTGACTCCTGGGGAATGCTATATTCGAATGCCCAAAGGCAAATACCAATTTGGTATGGGGTAGGCAGGGCTTCAATGTAGTGTCCCAGGCCAAGCTTGGGCTTGCCTTTCATTTCCAATGGCAGAGAAATTACTGCTAGACCTAAGACAGGCACCTTAGCATCTGGGGTGCTCACTTAACAGAGCTCACCAGGAGGGAAGCCCATGTTTACTCAGTGAATCCACTTGAAGTCAGGGAAATTTCAACAACTTTGATGTGTCTGCCCTGTCCACTGTTTATAGTTGACTTAAGGATTGGCTCATGGTTGTATTAGTTGTGGGATTTCCTGATCTTTTGTGCTTGCCAGATGTCTGATTCAGGGCATAAATGCTATATAACAATCAAGGTGGTGCTGTGGTGCAGAAACAACATGATATGTCGAGAGGCTGATTTTTTTCAGTTGAGTGTATTGGATGTGTTATTCAGGACAGGGATGGTGACTCCCTGAGGTAAGGCATGATGGTGTACACTGAATGTTTTTGTTTCTTGATTCAGGATTTATCATTGCCCTGAGGGAAATCCCTGTCTGGGAGCCAAGATACCCTGGCTTTGTCTGTGAGAATTATCCACAGGTAACTGTGAACACCCACCCCAAATACCCAATTTACATGTTGCTTGACTTGGGAGAGATTAACCACAGATGTGGCACATATTTTGTTCCAGATCTGAAAGCAAGATAAATTAGCAAAGGAAAAAGACTTCCCTGACCTCTCCATTCAAATTTGCTGATGCCCAAAGAAGTAGGACCAAGTGGCACTGACTGTGACCATTCTTATGCCCCTTGAAAGCAAGTCAGTGAAATCAAACCCTGATCTGACCCTGTGCCTTCATGAGGAGGGAAACCAACACATGTGAAGTGTGTTTATTTAATTTATTTTTTCACTGTGATAACATTGTTTCTTATTCCTTGTATAATAAAGTTTTCTTTGACAATTGGAATTTTGTCTGTAAGCAAATATCAGTTTCTTTAAATATTCTTGTGGCATTTCACTTAAAAACAGAGACATTCTCTTATGTATTCACAGGAACACTACCACTATCATTAAATTAACCTGGTTGTAGTACAAATATCTCATCTAGGGGCCTGGTCCCCTCCTCAACAATGAACCAGTCATATCCTATACAGCAATCAAAATGTTAATAGTAATAATGATAGAAATGTAGAAAGTCACAAAAAATAATCTCCAGACTCATATCAAACACTGCGTTTCTTTCTCAGGTATATTTCTTCTCTTTCATCTGAATGTATTCAATTATTTCTTTCATCTGGACATTTTAGAAAATTGCTGAAGCATCTTTAAAGAATATTCCTCAAACTGTCTTTTTTTCCAGAAAATTGATTTCATGAATTTTCAGCTGGATTGGCAGAAAATTATTGTGACATTATGGTGACTATATTTTTAAATGAGAATTTTAATTTTGGTTTCTTTCATTGTATTGAATAAATTTTAAAGATTATCTATAATCTACAACAATACACAAACATCAAAAATCACTTTATAATAAATGAAAGCAAAGTTTCTGAAATGCAAATATCCTGGAATTACTACTTTGCTTCCCCCATTGCAAAAGCTTGCATTAGTGGGTTATCTTCAAGGCATTTGATTAAAGATTTCTGATATTAGAAACAGTACTCTTCATACATTCCATGTATTTCCCTTGGAGTATTGTTTATTGCTGCACAGTCCTATGTTTCCTTTTTCCCTGTCTTGCCATCTAGTTTCAGTTACATAACTTCACATCCCTCATATCCACTTTAAAATAGAGGCTTCTCTGCTGAGCCTCATGTGCAAAATCAGCTACATACCAAATGAAGTGTTTCTGGTTCTTTCCCATTACCCCAAATAGGAATCCCCTTACCCATGTGTGCCCAATATGAAGCATAAAATACCAAGTTAACAAACCTCAGGGAAGAAATCTCACTGGGGCTCAAACTGGTGGAGGAGGAGAAACAATCAGAACAGTTTCCAAAGCAGCTTAGAATTCCAGTGGGGCTTGGAATGCACTTGCACAATTTACACTGACTCTCACCTGCCTCACAATGAGCATCAGGTTTCTAAGCAACAGGCCTCTAGCCCAATGGCTGACCTGTGGTCTGAAAATGGATTGTGCTACCAACATGTGCAGGTGATGGTGGAGTTGTTATGGCCTGTGTAGTTTGAAGTAGGATTATGACTGTGATTCTGCAGCTCCAAGGATAACCTGTCCCCCCAATTGATGGTGAGCTTTTGAATGTCCCTGGAGTATTCTATACCAGAATGCAAAGGGCAAATACCAGTTTGATGTGGGGTAGACAGAACATTAATCAATTGCCCCTGGCCAAACTTGTGCCTGCCTTTCTTTTCCAATGGCAGGGAAAATCCAACTGGATCTAAGACATGCAGCTTAGCATCCCGGTGGCTCATTTATCAGAACCCATGAGGAGGCATACCCATATGCATTCAATTAACACACTTGATGTCAGGGAAATTTGGACAACTTTATTGTGTCTGCCCTGTCTGATGTTTATAGCTGACATGAGGATTGGATCATGGCTGTGTTAGTGGTGAGATTTCTTGCTCTATTTTTGCTTGACAGAAATCTATTGTGTCTAAATTCTGAGTGACAGTCAAGGCAGTCCTGTGATGCAGAGACCACTTGATATGTGGACCTGCTGTTAATTTTTGCGTTGAGTGGGTTGGAGGTATGATTGGGGACAGAGATGGAGACTCCTTGAGGGCAGGCATGATGGTCAACACTGAAAATTGTTTGCTTCTTGGTCCAGGATTTATCATTGCCCTGAGGGAAATCTCCGTTCTGGGAACCAACATACCCTGGCTCTGTTGGTGAGAATGATCCACAGGTAACTGTCAATGCCCACCCCAAGTCCCCATTTTACATGGTGCTGGAAATTGGAGGAATTAACCACAAATGTGGCACATATTTTGTTCCAGACCTGAAAGCAAGTTTATTACAATAGGAAGAAGTCTTCCCCAACTTCTCCATTCTGAAATTTGCTGATGCCCAAGGAATAGGATCAAGTGTCACTGAATGAGTCCATTCTTCTAATATCCCATGAAATCTCACCCTGGTGTGACCCTGTGCCTTCATGAGGAGGGAAACCAACTCATGTGAAGTGAATTTAATTTATTTTTTCACCATGTTAACATTGTTCCATATTGCTTTTATAATAAGATTTTCTTTAACAATTGGAAATTTATCTGTAAAAAAATGTCAGTTTCTTTAATTTTTCTTGTAGTATTTCACTTAAGATCAGAGACATTCTCCTTTGTTTTCATGGGAATATTACCAGAATCATCAAAATAACCTGGTTTTTGTAAAAATATCTCATCTAGGGGCATGGTCCCCACCTCAAAAATTAGCCATTCGTGTCCTATAGACCAAGCAAAATCTTAATAGTAATAATAATGATAGAAATGTAGAAAGGCACAAAACAAATTATCTGCACTCTCATATCAAATACTGCATTTCTTTTCCAGGTTTGTTTATTCTCTTTCATCTGAATATATCTCAATTATTTTCTTCATCTAGAAATTTTAGGAATCTGCTGAAACATTCTTTATATTACTCAAATTGTGTTTTTTTATCACAGGTTTTCCTGGATGAAATTGAGTTCATGAATTTTAGGTTAGATTCACAGAAAATTTTTGTGCTCTCATGGTGATTATTTTTTAAATGAGAAGATTAATTTTTGTTTCATTGTATTGAATTGATTTTATACATTATCTATAAGCTACAACACACAAACATCAAAACTCACAACATTATAATAAAGGAAAGCAAAGTTTCAGAAACATAAATACCAGAAATATCTACTTTGCTTCCCCCCTTGCAGAAGTTTTTATTAATGGGTTATCTTCTAGGGATTTGATTAAAGTTTTCTAATATTATAAACAGCACTCTTCACAGAGTCCATGTGTTTAACATGGGGAATTTTTTATTGCTGCACTGTCCTATGTTTCCTTTTCCTCTCTCTTGTCATTTAATTACAGTTACACTACTTCACATCCCTCATATCCACTTTCAAATAGAGGCTTCTCTGCTGAGCTTTGTGTGCAGAATCAGCTACACACCACACCAAGGGTTTCTGAATCTTCCCCATTACTTCAACAGGGATTCCCTGTACCCAGGGGTGCCCAATATACAGCAGGAAATTCCAATTTAACAAACAGCAGGGAAGAAATCTCACAAGAGCTTGAACCAGTGGAAGAGACGGAGTCATCACAGGTTCCAAAGTGGCTTAGAATTCTAGTGGGTGGTGGGAATGTACATGCAAAATTCATGCTGACCCTCACCTAACTCACAAAGATCATCATGTTGCTAAGCAACAGTCCTCTAGCCAAATGGCTGCTCTGTTTTCTGAAAGTGTAAGGGGCTCCACAAATGTACAGGTGATGGTGGTGTTTTAGCCTGTGAAGTTTGGACTAGCTATATGAGGATTTCTGCAGCCCTGAGGATTACCTGCCCCCTTGATGGATGGTGAGATTTTGAATCTCCCCAGGATGCTATACTGGAATACCCAAGGGCAAACACCAATTTGGTGTGGGGTAGGCAGAGCTTTAATGAAGTGACCCTTGCCAACCTTTGGCCTGACTTTCTTTTCTAATGGCACAGAAATTACTGCTGGATCTTAGACATGCAGCTTAGCATCCCGGGTGCTCACTTAGCAGAGCTCACCAGGAGGAATGCCAATGTGCATTCAATGAAACCACTTGAAGTCAGGGAAATTTGGACAACATTGATGTGTCTGCCCTATCCACTCTTTACAGCTGACATGAAGATTGGCTCATGGCTGTCTTAGTGGTGGGATTTCCTGCTCTATCTGTGATCACCAGAAGTCTCATTCTGGGACTAAATGCTGAGTGACAGTCAATGTGGTCTTGTGATGCAGATACCACAAAATATGTGAAATTGATGATATTTTTTGAGTTGAGTGGTTTGGAGGCAAGATTGGGGACAGGGTTGGAGACTCCCAGAGGGCAGGCATAATGGTGTACACTGAATATTGTTTGGTTCTTGGTCCAGGATTTATCATAGCCCTGAGGGAAATCCTGTTCTAGGAGCTGAAATTCACTGGCTCTGTCAGTGACAGTGATCAACAGGTAACTGTCAATGTCCACCCCAAGTCACCCATTACCCTGGTGCTGGACTTGGGAGAGTTTAACCACAGATGTGGCACATATTTTGTTCCAGATCTGAAAGCAAGCTTATTAACAAAGGGAGAAGACTTCCCTGACTTCTCTATTCCCAAATTTGCTGATGCCAAACTGAGTAGGCACAAGTGCAGTAAGTGTGACCATTCTTCTCATATCCCATGAATGCACATCAGTGTAATCTCACCCTGTGCCTTCATGAGGAGGGAAAATGACACATGTGTAGTACATTTATTTAATTTTTCACTGTGTTAACATTGTTTCATATTCCTTGTATAAGAAGGTTTTCTTTAACATCTGAAAATTTATCTGTAAGAAAATGTCAGTTTCTTTAATTACTCTTGTAGTATTTCACTTCAGAACAGAGATATTATCTTATGTATTCACAGGAACATTAATGCAATCATTAAAATAACATGGTTTTAATACAAATATCTCATCTAGGGCCCTAGTCCCCAACTCAACAATTTCCCAATCATGTACTGTAGACAAAGCAAAATGTTAATGGTAATAATAATGATAGAAATGTAGAATGGCACAAAACAAAAATAGTGTCCAGTCTCTTATACAACGTAGCATTTCTTTTCCTGGTATATTTATTCTCTTTCATCTGAATACATCTCAATTTTTTCCTTCATCTGGAAATTTTAGAAAGCTGCTGAACCATCCTTTAAAGAATATTCCTCAAATTGTGTTTTTTTTTTTTTTTTTTGGAATTTCCTCCTGATGAAATTGAGTTCATGAATTTTAGACCTGATTGGTAGAAAATTATTGTGCCCTCATGGTGATTATTTTTTAAATGAGAAGTTTAATTTTTGTTTCTTTCATGTATTGAATTCATTTTAAACATTATCTATAAGCTACAGCAATGCACAAATGTCAAAAATCACCACTTTATAATAAAGGAGAGCAAACTTTCAGAAATACAAATAACCTGAAATAATTACTTTGCTTCACTCATTGCAGTAGTTTGCATTAATGCACTATGTTCAAGGTATTTGATTAAAGATTTCTAATAATACAAACAGTACTCTTCACACAGTTCATGTATTTTCCTTGGGGTATTTATTGCTGCACAGTCCTATGTTTTCTTTATTCATCTCTTGTCATGTTAAACTACTTCACATCCCTCATATCCAGTATCAAATAGAAGCTAACCTGCTGAGCCTTGTGTGCAGAGTCAGCTAGAAACTGCACCAAGTGTTTCTGAATTTTTTCCATTATGACAAATAGGAATCACTATACCCAGGTGTGCCCAATATACAGTAGCAAATCACAGGTTAAAAAACCTCAGGGAAGAAATTGCACTGGGACTTGAACCAGTGGAGGAGTCAGAATCAGCACAGCTCCCAAAGTGGATTAGAATTCTTGTGGGTGATTGGAATGAGCATGCAAAATTTACACTGACCCTCATCTGCAACACAATGGCCATCAGGCTACTAACAAACAGGCCTCTAGCCCAATGTCTGTCCTGTGACCTGAAAATATAAGGGGCTCCCCAAATGTGCTGGTGATAGTGGAGCTGTCGTGGCCTGTGCCATTTGGTGTATGTATATGAGGATGATTTTGGAACCCCAAGGATCACCTGCACCCCGATGGACAGTGAGCTTTTGGCTCTCCCTGGAGGATGTAATTCTGTAATGTTCAAAGGCAAATACCAATTTGGTGTGGGGTAGGCAGTGCTTTAATGAAGTGCCCCTGGCCAAGTTTGGGCTGGCCTTACTTATCCAATGGCACAGAAATTACCACTGGATCTAAGGCATGCAACTTAGCATCCTGGGTGCTCACTTAGCAGAGCTCAACAAGAGGCATGCTCATGTTCAGTCAATGAAGCCATTTGAAGTCAGGTAAATTTGGACTACTTTGATGTATCTGGACTGTCCAATGTTTATAGTTGACATGAGGATTGGCTCATGGCTGTCTTAGTGGTGGGCTATCTTGCTCTATATGTGATTGCCAGATGTCTCATTCTGGGCCTAAATGCTAAGTGACAGTCAAGGTGATCCTGTGATGCAGAGACCACATGATATGTGGACAGGCAGATATTTTTTGAGTTGTGTGTGTTGGAGTCATAACTGTGGATAAGGATGTAGGCTCCCAGAGGGAAGACATGATGGTATACACTGAATATTATTTGTTCCTTGGTCCAGGATTATCATTGCCATGAGGGAATTTCCTGTTCTGTGAGCCAACATATCATGGCTCTGTCAATGAAATTGATCCACATGTAACTGTCAATGCACACCTCAAGTCTCCCTTTTGACTGGTGCTGGACTTGGGAGAGATTAACCACAGATGTGGCACATATTTTGTTCCACATCTGCAAGCAAGTGTATTTGCAAAGGAGGAAGACTTTCCTAAACTATCCATTCCCAAATTTGCTGAGACCCAAGGATGTAGGACCAAGTTACACTGACTGTGACCATTCCTCTTGTAACACATGAGAGCAGGTCAGTGTAGTCTCACTCTGATCTGACCCTGTGCTTTCCTGAGGAGGGAAACCAACACATGTGAAGTGCATTTAATTAATTTATTTTTAAACTGTGATTACATTGTTTCATATTCCTTGTATAATAAGGTTTTCTTTAACAATTGGAAATGTATCTGTAAAAAATGTCAGTTTCTTTATTCTTGTAGTATTTCACTTAAGAACAGAGACATTCTCTTATGTGTTCACAGGAACATTACTGCAATCATTAAAATAAACTGTTTGTAGTACAAATATTTCATCTAGAGACTTGGTCCACACCTCAACAATTACCCAATCATGTCCCATAGACCATGAAAAATGTTAATAGCAATAATAATGATATAAATGTATAAAGGCACAAAAAAATAGTGTCCAGTCTCTTCTCAAACATTGCATTTCTTTTTCAGGTATATTTATTCTCTTTCATCTGAATATATCTCAAATATTTCCTTCATCTTGACATTTTACTAAACCACTTAACCATACTTTGAAGACTATTCCTCAAATTGTTTCTTTTTCAGAAGCTCTTCCTGATGAAATTGAGTTCATGAATTTTAGGCCAGCTTGGCAGAAAATTATTGTGCCCTCATGGTGACTATTTTTTAAATGAGAAGTTTAATTTTGTTTCTTTCATTGCATTGGATTCATTTGATGCATTATCTATAAGGTAAAGCAAAACACAAATGTCAAAAATCACCACTTTATAAAATGAAAAGCAAAGTTCCAGAAATGAAAATATCCTGAAATAACTACTTTGCTTCCCCCATTGCACAAGTTTGAATTAATGGGTTATCTTCAGAGCATTTTATTAAAGATTTCTAAACTTATGAACACTACTCTTCACACAGTGCATGGATTTTCCTTGGAGTATTGTTTATTGCTGCAGAACCCTATGTTTCATTTATCCCTCTCTTGCCATCTAGGTGCAGTTACACTACTTCATATCCCTCATATCGAATTCCAAATAGAGGCTTCTCTGCTGAGTGTTGTGTGCAGAATCAGCTATACACCACACCAAGTGTTTCTGAAATTTTCTCATTACAACAAATAGGTATCCCTGTACCCAGTTGTGCCCAATATACTGTAGGAATTCCCAGATTAACACACCTCAGGGAAGAAATATCACTGGAGGAGTCAGAGTCAACACAGGTAACAAAGTGTCTTAGAATTCTAGCAGGTGCTTGGAATGCACATGCTCATGTTATGCTGACCCTCACCTTTCTCACAAGGAGTATCAGGTAGCTAAGCATCAGGCCTCTAGCCCAATGGCTGCCATGAGGTCTGAAAATGTTATGGGCTCCCCAGGTGTGCAGGTGATGATGGAGGTGTTGTGGCCTGTGCAGTTTGGAGTAAGTATATGAGGATGAATCTGCCAACCCAAGGATCACCTGCCAACCCCCAATTAATGGGGTGATGTTGAGTTTCCCTGGAGGATGCTATACTGGAATGCCCAAGGGGAAATACCAATTTGGTTTGGGGTAGACAGAGCTTTAATGAAGTGACTCTGGCCAAGCTTGAGCCTGCCTTTCTTTTCAAAAGGCACAGAAATTACCGCTGGATCTAAGATATGCAGCTTAGCATCCCAGGAGCTCCCTTAGCAGAACTCACCAGGGGGTATGCACATGTGCAGTCAAAGAACCCACTTGAAATAAGCAATATTTGGATATCTTTGATGTGTCTGCCCTGTACAATGTTTATAGCTGATATGAGGAGCAGCTCACAGCTGTCTTACTGGTGATAATTCTTGCTCTATTTGTGGTTGCCAGATTTCTAATTCTGGGCCTAAATGCTGAGTTACAGTCAAGGTGGTCCTGTGATGCAGAGACCACATGACATGTGGACAGGCTGATATTTTTTGAGTTGAGTGGTTTGGAGGCATAATTGGGGACAGAGATGGAGACTCTCAGAAGGAAGGCATGATGGTGTACACTGAATATTGTTTGTTTCATTGTCCAGGATTTATCATTGCCCTGAGGGAAATCCCTGTTCTGAGAGCCAACACACCCTGGCTCTGTCAGTGAGAATGATCCACAGATAACTGTCTATGCCCACCCCAAGTCCCCATTTAATATGTTTCTGGACTTGGGAGAGATTATTCACAGATGTGGCACATATTATGTTCCAGATCCAAAAGCAAGATTTTAGCAAAGGATGAAGACTTCCCCAACCTCTCCATTCCCAAATTTGCTGATTCCCAAGAGAGAACGCACAAATGTCATTGACTGTGACCATTCTTCTCATATCCCATGACAGGTGGTCAGTGTAATCTCACCCTGATCTGGCCCTGTGCCTTCATGAGGAGGGAAAGCAAAACATGTGAATTGCATTTACTTATTTTATTTTTTTAGCATGTTAACATTGTTTCATATTTCTCATATAATATTTTCTTTAACAATTGGAATTATATCTGTTGAAAATGTCAGTTTCTTTAATTATTCTTGTCACATTTCACTTAAGAACAGAGAGATTCTCTTATGTATTCACAGGAACGTTACCACAAACATTAAAATTACCTGCTTGTAGTACAAATATCTCATCTAGGAGCCTAGTTCCCAACACAATTACCAAAACATGTCCTATAGACCAGGCAAAATGTTATTACTGATAATAATGATAGAAATGTAGAAAGGCAGAAAACAAAAATAGTGTCCAGTCTCATATCAAACATTGCTTTTCTTTTTCATGTATATTTTTTCTCTTTCATCTGAATATATCTGAATTAAATTCTTCATCTGGACATTTTAGAAAACTGCTGAAACATACTTTAAAGAATATTCCTCAAATTGTGTTTTTTTTCAGGGGTTCTTCTGATGAAATTGAATTCATGAATCTTAGGCCCGATTGGCAGAAAATTATTGTGCCCTTATGGTGATTATTTTTTAAATGAGAAGTTTTATTTTTGTTTCTTTCATTGTATTGGATTCATTTTAAACATTATCTATAAGTTACAGCAACACACAAATTTCAAAAATCACCACTTTATAATAAAGGAAAGCAAAGTTTCAGAAACACAAATAACCTGAAATAACTACTTTGCTTTCTCCACTGCACAAGTCTGTATTAATAGGTTATGATCAAGGTATTTGATTAAAGTTTTCTAATAATATAAACAGTACTATTCATACAGTACATGGATTTTCCTTAGGGTTTTGTTTATTGCTGCACAGTTCTATGTTTCATTTTTACCTCCCTTGTCATCTAGTTACACTCAAACTACTTCACATCCCTCATATCCACTTTCAAATAGAGGCTTCTCTGCTGAGCCTTGTGTGCAGAATCAGCTACACATCACACCACATGTTTCTGAATATTTCCCATTACAAGAAAGAGGAGTCCTTATACCCAGGTGTGCCCAATATACTGCAGGAACTCCCAGGTTAACAAACCTCAGGGAAGAAATCTCACTGGGGCTTGAACTGGTGGAGGAGGCAGAGTCAGCTCAGTTTCCAAAGTGGCTTAGAATTCTAGAGGGTGCTTGGAATGTGCATGTGCAAGTTACACTGACCCTTACCTGCTTCACAAGCAGCATCAAGTTGCTAAGCAGCAGACCTCTAGCACAATGGCTGCCCTGTGGTCTGAAAATGTAAGGGATTCCCCAAGCTTGCAGGTGATGGTGGAGGTGTAGCTTCTGAAGTTTGGAGTAGGTATTTGAGGATGATTCTGTAGTCCAGAGGATCATCTGCCCCCCAGATGGATTTTGAGCTTTTGCTTCTCCCTGGAGGATGCAATAATGGAATGCCCAAGGGCAGATACTGATTTGGTGTGGTTTAGGTGTAGTTTTAATAAAGTGCCACTGACCAAGTTTTGGCCTGCCTTTCTTTTCCAATGGCACATAAATTACCATTGCATCTAAGACATGAGGCTAAGCATACCAGGTGGTCACTTAGAAAAACTCAGCAGGAGTTATGCCCATGTGTAGTCAGTGAACCCACTCGAAGCCAGGGAAATCTGGACAAATTTGATGTGTTTCCCCTGTCCACTGTTGATGGGTCACATGAGGGATTGGCTCATGCCTGTCTTACTTATGGGAATTCTTGCTCCATTTGTGCTTACCAGAAGACTCATTCTGGGCCTAAATGCTGAGTGACAGTCAAGTTGTTCCTGTGATGAAGAGAACACATGATATATGGACAGGCTGATATTTTTTGAGTTGCATGGTTTGGAGGCAAGCCTGGGGACAGGGATGAAGACTCCTAGAGAGCAAACATGATGGTGTACAGTGAATATTGTTTCTTTCTTGGTCCAGGATTTATCAATGCCCTGAGGGGTATCCCTGTTCTGGGAGACAACATACCCTGGTTCTGTCAGTGAGAATGATCCACAGATAGCTGTTAATGCCCACCCAAAGTTCCCCTTTTCATTGTGCTGGACTTGGGAGAGATAACCACAGATGTGGCACATATTTTCTTCCAGGTCTAAAAGCAAGTTCATTTGCAAAGGAAGAAGTCTTTCCCGACCTCTATGTTCCCAAATTCACTGATGCCCAAGGGAGTAAGACCAAGTGGCACTGACTTTGACCATTCTTCTCATATCCCATGAATTCAGGTCAGTGTACTGTCACCCTGATCTGAACCTTTGCCTTTGTGAGCAGAGAAACCAACACATTTGAAGCATGTTTATGTTATTTTTTCACCATGTTAATATTGTTTCATATTCCTTGTATAATAAGGTTTTCTTTAACAATTGGAAATTTATCTGTAAAAATGTCAGTTTCTTTAATTATTCTTGTAGTATTTCACATAAGAACAGAGATATTCCCATATGTATTAAGAGGAACATTACCACAATCATTAAAGTAACCTGGTTTTTGTACAAACATCTCATTTGTGGCCTGTTCCCCATCTAAAACATTACTCAGTCATGTCCTATAGACAAAACAAAATGTTACTAGTAACAATAATGATACAAATGTGGAAAGGCATAAAAAAGTAGTGTCCAGTCTCATATCAAACATTGCATTTCATTTTTAGGTATATTCATTCTCTTTCATCTGAATATATCTCAATTATTTCCTTCATCTGAAAATTTTAGAATATTGCTGAACAATTCTTTAAAGAATATTACCCAAATTATGTTTTTTAACAGATTCTTCCTGATAAAATTGAGTTCATGAATTTTAGACCATATTTGTAGAAAATTATTGTGCCCACATTTTGATTATTTTTTAAATGAGAAGTTTAATTTTTGTTTCTTTAAATGTATTGAATTCATTTTAAATGTTATGTGAAAGCTAAAACACACAAACGTCAAAACTCACCACTTTATAATAAAGCAAACCAAAGTTTCAGAAATGCAAATAATCTGAAAGAAATACTTTGCTTTCTTTCCCCATTGCACAAGTTTGCATTAATGGGTTATCCTCAAGGCATGTGATTAAGGATTTCTAATACTATAAACAATACTCTTCATACAGTCCAATTATTTGCCTAGGGGTATTGTTTATTGCTGCACAGTCCTATGTTTCCATTTTCCATGTCTCATCATCTAGTTACAGTTACACTACTTCACATCCCTCATATCCACTTTCAAATAGAGGCTTTCTGCTGAGCCTTGTGTGTAGAATCAGCTACACAATTTTGTATTGTTTCTGAATTTTTCCCATAACTCCAAACAGGAATCCCTGTACCTAGATGTGCCCAATATACAGCAGGAAACCCCAAATTAACAAACCTCAGGAAATAAATCTCACTGGGGCTCAAATCTGTGGAGACACAGTCAGCACAAGTTCCAAATAGGCTCAGAATTCTAGTGGGTGTTTGGAATGGGCATGTGCAAGTTACCTTGACACTCATGTGCCTCACAAGGAGCATCAGGTTGCTAAACAACAGGCCCCTAGCCAAATGGCTGCCCTGTGATCTGAAAATATAAGGGGATCCCCCAGTGTGCAGATGATGGTGGAGGTGTTGTGGCCTGTGCAGATTGGAGTAGTTATATGAGGATAATTCTGCAACACCAAGGATCACCTGCCCCCCAATGGATGGTGAGCTTTTGCATCTCCCTGGAGGATGCTATACTGGAAGGCCCAAGGATAAAAACCTATTTGGGGTGAGATAGTTGGAGCATTAATGATGTGTGCCTGACAAAGCTAAGGAGTGCTTTTCTTTTCCAATGGCACAGAAATTACTGCTGGATCTAGGACATGTAGCTTAACATTCCAGGTGCTCACTTAGCAGAACTCACCAGGAGGAAAGCCCATGTGCAGTCAATGAACTGCCTTGAACTCAGGGAAATTTGGACATCTTTGATGTGTCTGCCCTGTCCAATGTTTATGGCTGATATGAGGATTGGCTCATGGGTGTCTTAGGGGTAGGATTTCTTGCTCTATTTGTGCTTACCAGATGTCTCATTCTGGGCCTAAATGCTGAGTGACAGTCAAGGTGATCCTTGATGCAGAGACTACATGATATATGGACAGGCTGACATTTTTTGTTGGGTGTCTTGGAGACATGATTGGGGACAGGGAAAGAGACTCCCAGAGGGAAGGCATGATGGTGTACACTGAATATTGTTTGTTTCTTGTTCTGGCAATTATCATTGCCCTGAGGGATATCCCTATTCTGAGAGCCAACATACCCTGGCCCTGTCAGTGAGAATCATCCACAGGTAACTATCAATATTCACCCCAAGTCCCCTTTTACATGGTGCTGGTCTTAGGAGAAATTAACCACAGATGTGGCACATATTTTGTTCCAGATCTGAAATCAAGCTTATTACAAAGGAATAAGTGTTACCTGACATCCCTGTTCCCAAATTTGCTGTTGCCCAAGGTCAAAGAGCTACTGAATGTGAACATTCTTCTCATACTCCATGAAAGCATGTCAGTGTAATCTCACCCTGATCTGAACTGGTGCCTTCATAAGAAGGGATCCAACACCTGTGAAGTGCATTTATTTTATTTATTATTTCACCATGTTAATATTGTTTCATATTCCTTGTATAATAAGGTTTTCTTTATCATTTGGAAATTTATCTGTTAAATAATATCAGTTTCTTCAATTATTCTTGCACTGTTTCACTTAAGAACAGAGACATTCCCTTATGTATTCACAGGAACATTACCTCAATCATTAAAATAACTTGGTTGTAGTACAAATAGCTCATCTAGGGTCCTGTTCCCCACCTCAACAGCTACCCAAACATGTCTGTAGAGCAAGCAAAATGTTAATAGTAATAATAATGATAGAAATGTGAAAAGGTACAAAACAAAAATAGTGCCCAGTCTCATATCAAATATTGCATTTCTTTTTCAGGTATATTTATTCTCTTTCATCTGAATATATCTCAATTATTTCCTTCATCTGGACATTTTAGATAAATGCTGAAACATCCTTTAGAGTATTCCCAAAATGTGTTTTTTTTTCATGGGTTCTCCCTGATGACATTGAATTCATGACTTTTAGACTGGATTAGCAGAAAATCATTGTGCTCTCATGGAGATTTTTTTTTTTTGAAATGAGAAGTATAATTTTTGTTTTTTCATTGTCTTGAATTCATGTTAAACATTATCTATAAGCTAAACAACACACAAACATCAAAAATCACCAGTTTATAATAAAGCAAATCAAAGTTTCAGAAATGCAAATAAACTTGAATAACTAATTTGCTTTGCCTGTTGCACAAGTTTGCATTAATGGGTTATCTTCAAGGCATTTGATTAAAGATTTCTAATATTATAAACAGTGCTCTTCATACAGTTCTTGTAGTTTCTTGGGATATTGCATATTGCTGCACAGTCCTATGTCTCCTTCTTCCCTCTCTTCTCATCACATTACAGTTAAACTACTTCAAATCCCTCTTATTCACTTTCAAATAGATGCTTCTCTGCTGATCCTTGTGTGTAGAATCAGCTACACTGCACACCTAATATTTCTGAATTTTTTCCTTTACTCCAAATAGGAATCCCTGTACCCTGGTGTGCCCAATATACAGCAGGAAATCCCAAGTTAACAAATATCAGGGAAAAAATCTCACTGGGGCTAGAACTGGTGGAGTAGACAAACAGCACATTTGCGAAAACAGCCTAGAATTATAGTGGGTGCTTGGAATGCAAATGCACCTGTTACTCTGACCCACCCCTGCCTCACAAGGATGATCAGGCTGCTAAGCAATAGGCCTCTAGCACAATTGCTGCTCTGTGGTCTTAAAATTTAGGGGCTCCACAAATGTGCAGGTGATGGAGGTGTTTTGGCCCCTGCAGTTTGGAGGAGGTATATGAGGAGAAATCTGCAGCACTGAGGATCACCTGACCCCAAATGGATGGTGAGCCTTTGACTCTCCCTGGAGGATGCTATGCTGGAATGCCCAAGGGCAAACACCAATTTGATGTGAGGTAGGCAGAGTTTTAATGAAATGCCTTTGGCCAATGTTGGGCCAGACTTTCTTTTCCAATGGCACAGAAATTACCACTGGATCTAAGACATGCAGCTTAGTATCCCATGCTCTCACTTAGAAGAGCTCAGCAGGAGACATGCCCAAGTTCACTCAATGAACCCACTTGAAGTCAGGGAAATTTGGACAACTTTTGCATGTCTTCCCTCTCCACTGTTCATAGCTGACATGAGGAATGTCTCATGGCTGTCTTAGTGGTGGGATTTCTTGCTCTATTTACACTTGCCAGATATCTCATTCTGGGCCTAAATGCTGAGTGACAGTCAAGATGGTCCTGTGATGTAGAGACCACATAGCATGTGGACAGGCTGATATTTTAGGAGTTGAGTGGGTTGGAGGCATGATTGGGGACAGGGGTGGAGACACCCAGAGGGCAGGCATGATGGGGTATGCTGAATATTGTTTGTCTCTTTGTTCAGGACTTATCATTGCCTGAGGGGAATACCTGATGTGGGAGCCCCCATACCCTGGTTCTGTCAGTGAGAATGATCCACAGGTAACTGTCAATGCCCTCCCCAAGTCCCCCTTTTACATGGTGCTGGACTTGGGAGAGATTAACCAAAGATGTGGAAAATATTTTGCTCCAGATCTGAAAGCAAGTTTATTGGCAAAGTCAGAAGACTTCACTGACCTCTCCATTCCCAAATTTGCTGATGCCCAAGGGGGTAGGCCCAGATGGAACTGACTGTGACCATTCTTCTCATATCCCATGGAAGCAGCCCAGTGTAATCTCACCCTTATATTCCCATGTGTATTCATGAGGAGGGAAACCAACACATATGAATTGTATTTATTTAATTTATTTTTTCACTGTGCTAACATTGTTTCATATACCTTGTATAATAAAGCTTTCTTTAACAATTAGAAATTGATCTGTAAAAAAATGTCAGTTTCTTTAATTGTTCTTGTAGTATTTCACTTAAGAATGATACATTCTCTTATGTATTCACAGGAACATTACCACAATCATTAAAATAACCTGGTTGTAGAAAAAATATCTCATCTAGGTGACAGGTGCCCACCTCAACAATTACTCAATAATGTCCTATAGATCAAGCAAAACCTTAATAGTAATAATAATGACAGAAAGGCAGAAAGGCACAAAACAACAATAATGTCGTCTTATATCAAAGATTGCATTTATTTTCAGGTTAAATTATTCTTTTTCATCTGAATATATCTCAATTATTTCCTTCATCTGGACATTTTAGAAAACTGCTGAAACATCCTTTAAAGAATATTCCTCAAATTGTGTTTTTTTTTTTTTCAGAGGTTCTTCCTGATGAAATTGTATTCATGACTTTTAGGTTGGATTATGGAAAATTATTGTGACCTCATGATGATTATTTTTTGAATGAGAATTTTAATTTTTGTTTCTTTCATTGTACTGAATTCATTTTAAACATTATCTATAAGCTACAACAACACACAAACTTCAAAAATCACTACTTTATATTAAAGCAAAGCAAAGTTTCAGAAATGCAAATAACCTGAAATAACAACTTTGCTTCCCCTATTGCACAAGCTTGCATTAATGGTTTATCTGCAAAGATTTGTTTAAAGATTTCTAATACTATAAACAGAACTCTTCATACAGTCTATGTATTTTCCTTGGGGTATGGTTTATTGCTGCACAGTCCTATGTTTCCTTTTCCCTGTGTTTTAATCTAGTTACAGTTACACTACTTCACATCCCTCAAATCCACTTTCAAATAGAGGCTTCTATGCTGAACCCTGTGTGCAGAATCAGCTAAACACAACACCTAATGCTTCTGAGATTTTCCCATTATCCCAAAAAGGAATCCCTGTTGCCAGGGGTGCCCAATATACATTAGGAAATCCCAAATTAACAAACCTCAGGGAAAAAAATCACACTGGGGCTGGAACCTTTTGAGGACACAGAGTTGGCACAGGTTCCAAAGTGGCTTAGAAATCTAGCAGGTGCTTGGAATGCACATATGCAAGTTATCCTGACCCTCACCTGCCTCACAAAGAGCATCATGTTGCTAAGCAACAGGGCTCTAGCCCAATGGCTGCCATGGGGTCTGAAAATGTAAGGGGCTCATCATGTGTGGAGGTGATGGTGGAGGTGTTGTGGCCCATGAAGTTTCAAGTAGGTATATGAGGATGGTTATGCAGCCCCATGGATCACCTGCAGCCCTGATGAGTGGTGAGCATTTGACTCTCCCTGGAGGATGCTATACTGGAATGCCCCAAGCTAAATTCAAACCTAGTGTGGGGTGGTTGGAGTGTAATGAAGTGCTCCTGGCCAAGCTTGGGCCTGCCTTTCTTTTTAAATGACACTGAAATTACCACTGGATACAATAACTGCAGCTTAGCATCCTGGGTGCTCACTAGTATACATCACCATGAGATAGGCCCAAGTGCAGTCAGTGAACCCACCTGAAGCCAGGGACATTTGGAAAACTTTCATGTGTCTGCCCTTTCCCCTGTTTATAGCTGACATGAGGATTGGCTCAGGGCTGTCTTAGTGGTGGAAATTTTTTTCTCTATTTGTGCTTGCTAGATGTCTTATTCTGGGCCTAAATGCTGAGTGACAGCCAAGGTAGTCCTGTGAAGCAGAGACAACATGATAGGTGGACAGGCTTATATTTTTTGAGTGGAGTGGTTTGGAGGCATGTTTGTGGACAGGGACGTAGACTCCCAGAGGGAAGTCATGATGGTGTACACTAAATATTATTTGTTCCTTGGTCCAGTGTATATCATTACATTGAGTGTAATCCCTGTTCTTGGAGCCAACATACCTTGGCTCTGTCAGTGAGAATGATACACAGGTAACTGCTAATGCACACCCAAAGTCCCCCTTTTACATGGTGCTTGACTTGGGAGATATTTACCGCATATGAGGCACATATTATGTTCCATATCTGAAAACAAGTTTACTAGCAAAGGAAGAAGATTTCCCCCACCTATCTGTTCCCAAATTTGCTGATGCTCAAGGGATTAGGCCCAGATGGCACTGACTGTGACCACTCTTCTCATATCCAATGAAAGCAGGTTGGTGTAATCTCACTCTGAACTGACTCTGTGCATTCATGAGGAAGGAAACCTACACATGTGAAGTGCATTTATTTAATTTATTTTTTCACCATGTTAAAATTGTTTCATATTTTATGTATATAAGATTATATTTAATAATTGGAAATTTATCTGTAAAAAATGTCAGTTTCTTTAATTATTCTTGTAGTATTTCACTTAAGGAAAGAGGCATTCACTTATGTATTCACAGGAAAATTACCACAATCAGTAAAATAATCTGGTAGTAGTACAAGTATCTTATCTAGGTGCCCGGTCGTCATCTTAACAATTACCCAATAATGTACTATAGATCAAGCAAAATACTAATAGTAGTAATAATGATAGAAATGTAGAAAGACACAAGAAAAAAATAGTGTCCAGTCTCATATGAAACATTGCATTTGTTTTTCAGGTATATTTATTCTCTTTCATCTGAATATATCTCAATTATTTCCTTCATCTGGACATTTTAGGACACTGCTGAACAATCCTTTAAAGAATATTCCTCAAATTGCTTTTTCTTCCAAAGTTTTTTGTGATGAAATTGAGTACATGAGTTTTAGGCCAGATGGCAGAAAATTATTGTGACTTCATTGTAATTATCTTTTAAATGAGAATTTTAATTTTTTTCTTGAATTGTATTGAATTCATTTTAAACATTATTTATAAGCTACAACAACACACAAACATCAAAAATCACAATTTTATAAAAAAACAAAGTTTAAGAAATGAAAATGACCTTATATAACTATTTTCCTAACCCTATTGCACAAGTTTTCATTAATGGGTTATCTTCAAGGCATTTGATTAAAGATATCTAATATTATAGGCAGTACTTTTCAAACAGTCCATGTATTTTCCTTGGGGTATCATCTATTTCTGAACAGTCCTATGTTTCCTGTTTCCATCTCTTGTCATCTAGTTACAGTTACACTACTTCACATCCCTCATATCCACCTACAAATAGAGGTTTATCTGCTGAGCCCTGTGTGCAGAATCAGCTACAGACCACAAGTGTTTCTGAATTTTTCCCATTAATCCAAATAGGAATACCTGTGCCCCGGTGTGCCCAATATACAGCAGGAAATACCAAGTTAACAAGCCTCAGTGAAGGAATATCACTGGGGTTCAAACTGGTGAAGGAGACAGAGTCAGCATAGGTTCCAAAGTGGCTTTAAATTCTAGTGGGAACATGGAATGTACATTCACAAGTTATGCTGACCCTCACATGACTCAAAAAGAGCATCAGTTTCCTAAGAAACAGAGCTCTATTCCAATGGCTGCCCTGTGGTCTAGAAAATGTAAGGGGCTCCCCAAGTGTGCTGGTGATGGTGGAGGTGTTCTGGCCAGTGCAGCTTGCATTACGTATATGAGGATTTTTCTGATACCCCAAGGATCACCTGTCCCCCTGATGGATGGTGAGCTTCTGACTCTCCCCGGAGGATTCTATACTGGAATGCCCAAGGGCAAATACCAATTTGGTGTGGGGTAGCCTGAGATTTAATGAAGTGACCATGGCCAAACTTGGGCCTGCCTTTCATTTCCAATGGCATAGAAATTACCATTAGATCTAAGACATGCAGTTTTGCATCCCAGTTGCTCACTTAGCAAAGCCTTCCATGAGGCACGGCCATGTGCAGCCAATGAACCCACTTGAACTCAGGGAAATTTGGATAAATTTGATGGGTATGCCCTGTTCACTGTTTATAGCTGAGATAAGGATTGGCCCTTGCCTGTCTTAGTGGTGGGATTTCATGCTCTATTTGTGCTTGTGATGTCTCATTCTATCCCCAAATGCTGAGTGACAGTCGAGGTGGTCCTATGATGCAGAGATCACATGATATGTGGACAGGCTGATATCTTTTGAGTTGAGTGGCTTACAGTCATGATTGGGGACATGGATGGAGACTCCCAGAGGGCAGGCATGATGGTGTACACTGAATATTGTTTATTTCTTGGTCCAGGATTTATCATTGCCCTGATGGAATCCCTGCTCTGGGAGACAACATACCCTAGCTCTGTCAGTGAGAATGATCTACATGTAACTGTCCATTCCCACCCCAAGTCCCCATTTTACATGGTGCTGGACTTGGGAGAGATTAACCACTGATGTGGCACATAATTTGTTCCAGAACTGAAAGCAAGTATACTAGCAAAGGAAGAAGACTTCCCTGATCTCCCCATTCCCAAATTTTCTGATGCCCAAGGGAGTAGGTCCAAGTGGCACTGACTATGACCTTTCCTCTGATATCCTATGAAAGCAGGACAGTGCAATCTCAAGCTGATCTGACACTGTGCCATCATGAGGAGGGAAACCAACACATGTGAAATGCATTTATTTAATTTATTTTTTCACCATGTTAATACTCTTTCATATTCACTGTATAATAAGGTTTTCTTTAACAATTGGAAATTTATCTAGAAAAAAATGTGACTATCTTTTATTATACTTGTAGTATTATACATAAGAACAGAGACATTCTCTTATGTATTCACAGGAACATTACCAAAATCATTCAAATAACCTGGTTATAGTACAAATATCTCATGTAGGGATCTAGTCCACAACTCAGCAATTACCCAATCTTGTCCCATAGACCAAGCACAATGTTAATAGTAATAATAATGATAGAAATGTAGGAAGTCACAAAACAAAAATATTGTCCAGTCTCATATCAAACATTGAATTTCTTTTTCAGGTATATTTTTTCTCTTTCATTTGAATATATCTCAAATATTTCCTTCATCTGGACAGTTTAGAAAACTGCTGAAACAGCCTTTAAAGATTATTCCTCAAATTGTGTTTTTTTCAGAGGCTCTTCCTGATGAAATTAAGTTCATGAATTTAAGGCCTGTTTGGCTGAAAATTATTTTGCCCTCATAGTGATTATTTTCTAAGTGAGAAGCTTTATTTTTATTTCTTTCATTGTATTGAATTCATTTTAAAAATTATCTATAGGCTAAAACAACAAACAAATATCAAAAATCACCACTTTATAAAAAGGCAATGCAAAGTTTCAGTTAGGCAAATAACTAGAAAAAAACTACTTTGCTTCCCCCATTGCACAAGTTTGCATTAATGGGTTATCTTCAAGGCATTTCAATAAAGATTTCTAATATTAGAAACAGTACTCTTCATACTGTCCATGTAGTTTCCTTGGGGTATTGTTTACTGCTGCATACTCCTATGATTCTTTTTCCCCTCTCTTGCCATCTAGATACAGTTACAGTACTTCACATCACTCATATCCACTTTAAAATAGAGGCTTCTTTGCTGAGCATTGTGTGCAGTCAGCTACACACCACACCAAGTGTTTTTTAATTTTTTCCATTACTCCAAATAGGAATCCCTGTACCCAGGTTGTGCAATATACAGCACAAAATCCCAAGTTAACAAACATCAAGGAAGAAATCTCCCTGAGGCTCAGACCAGTGGAGGAGACAGATTCAGCAAAGATTCCAAAGTGGATTAGAATTCTACTGAGTACTTGGAATACACATGCACAATTGATGCTGCCCCTTACCTGTCTCAAAGGGGCATCAGGTTGCTAAGCAACAGGTCTCTAGCCCAATGGCTGTCCTGGGGTCTGAAAATGTTAGGAGCTCCCCAAGTGTGAGGCTATGGTGGATGTATTGTGGCCCTTGCAGTTTGGAGTAGGTATATGGGGATCATTCTGTAGCCCTGAGGATCAACTGACCCTATGATGGATAGTGAGCTTTTGACTCTACCTTGGAGGATGCTATACTGGAATGCCCAAGGGCAAATATCAATTTGCTGTGAGGTAGGCAGAGATTTAATAAAGTACCCCTGGCCAAGCTTGCACCTGCCTTTCTTTTCCAATGGCACAGAAATTACTGCTGGATCTAAGACGTGCAGCTTAGCATCCCAGGAGCTCACTTAGCAGAGCTCACCAGGAGGCATGCCCATGTGCAGTCAATGAACCCAATTGAAGTCAGGGAAATGTGGACAACTTTGGCATGTCTGCCCTGTCCACTGTTTATGCCTGACATGAGGATTGGCTCTTGTCTGTCTTAGTGTTGGGATTTCTTGCTCTAATTGTGCTTTCCAGAAGTCTCTTTCTGGGTCTAAATCCTGAGTAACAGTCAGGTGTTCCTGTGATGCAGAGACCACATGGTATGAGGACAGGCTGATATTTTTTGAGTTCAGTGGGATCACAGCTTGACTGGGGATAGGTTTGGAGACACCCAGAGAGCAGGCATCATTGTGTACACTGAATATTGTTTGTTTCTTGGTCCAGGATTTATCATTGCCCTGAGGGAAATCCTGTACTGAGAGCAAACATACCACGGCTCTGTCAGTGTGAATGATCCACATGTAACTCAATGCCCACACCAAGCCCCCTTTTACATGGTAATGAACTTGGGGGAGATTAACCACAGATGTGGCACAAATTTAGTTGCAGATTTGAAAGCCACTTTACTAGCAAAAGAAGAGGACTTCACCAACCTCTCTGTTCCCAAATTTGCTGATGCCCTGTGTAGTAAGCCAAAGTGGCACTGTCTTTGAACATTCTTCTCATATCCCATGGAAGCAGGTCAGTGTAATCTCACCCTGATCTTTCCCTGTGCCTTCATGAGGAGGGAAGCCAACACATCTGAACTGCATTTATTTAATTTATATTTGCACCATGTAAACATTGTTTCATATTCCTTTTATAATAAAGTTTCCTTTAACCATTGGAAATTTATCTGTAAAAAATGTCAGTTTCTTTAATTATTCTTGTGTTATTTCACTTAAGAACAGAGACATTCTCTTATGTATTCACAGGAACATTACCACAATCATTAAAATTACCTGGTTCTAGTACAAATATATTATCTAGTATCCTCACCACCACCTCAATATTAACCAATCAGGACCTATAGACCAAGCAAAACATTATTAGTAATAATAATGATTGAAATGCAGAAAGGAACAAAACAAAAATAGTTTTCAGTCTCATATCAAACATTGCATTTCTTTTTCAGGTGTACTTATTCTCTTTCATCTGAATATATATCAATTACTTCCTGCATCTGCACATTTTAGAAAACTTGAACCATCCTATAAAGAATATTCCTCAAATTTTGTTTTTTTTCAGAGATTCTTCCTGATGAAATTGAGTTCATGAATTTTAGGCCAGATGGCAGAAAAGTATTTTGCCATCATGGTGACTATCTTTTACATGAGAAGTTTAATTTTTATTTCTTTCATTGTACTGAATTCATTTTAAACATTATCTATATGCAACAGCAACACATGAACACCAAAATCACTTTATAATAAAGCAAAGCAAAGTTTAAGAAATGAAAATGAACTTATATAACTATTTTTCTAACCCTGCTGCACAAATTTACATTAATGGGTTATCTTCAAGGCATTTGATTAAAGATATATAACATTATAAACATTACTCTTCATAAAGCCCATGTATTTACCTTGGGGTATTTTTTATTGCTGCACTGTCCTATGTTTCCTTTTTCCCTCTCTTTTCATCTAGTTACAGTTACACTACTTCACATCCCTCATACCCACTTTCAAATTGAGGCTTCTCTGCTGAGCCTTATATGTTGATTCAGCTACATACCACACCAAGTTTTTCTGAATTTTTACCATTAATCCAAATAGGAATACCTGTACCCAGGTGTGCCAAATATACAGCAGGAAACCCCAAGTTAAGAAACCACAGGGAAGAAAACTCCCTGGGTCTCGAACCAGTGGAGGAGACAGAGTCAGCACAGGTTCCAAAGTGGCTTAGAATTCTGGCAGGAGCTTGAAATGTGCATTCACAAGTTATGTTGACCCTCACCTGCCTCAAAAGTAGCACCAGGTTCCTAACAAACAGGCCTCTATCCCAATGGCTGCCCTGTGGTCTGAAAATGTAAGGGGCTTCCCAAGTGTGCAGGTGATGATGGAGGTGTTCTGGTCAGTACGGCTTGGATTAGGTATATAAGGATTATTCTGATACTCTGAGGATCACCTGTCCCCGTGATGGATGGTGAGCTTTTGACTCTCCCTGGATGATACTATACTGGAATGCCCAAGGGCAAATACCAATTTGGTGTGGGGTTGGCTAAGCTTTAATGAAGTGCCCTTGGCCAATCTTTGGTCTGCCTTTCATTTCCAATGGCACAGAAATTACCACTGGATCTAAGACCTGCAGTTTATCATTCTGGCTTCTCACTTAGCAGAGCTCACCAGGAGGCATCCCCATGTGCAGTCAATGAACCCAATTGAAGTCATGGACATTTGGATAAATTTGATGTGTATACCCCATTCACTGTTTATAGCTGAGAAGAGGATTAGCCCTTGGCTGCCATAGTGGTGGGATTTCATGCTCTATTTGTGCTTTCCAGATGTCTCTTTCTGGTCCTAAATCCTGAATGACAGTCAAGGTGTTCCTGTGATGCAGAGACCACATGATATGAGGACATGCTGATATTTTTTGAGTTGGGTGTGTTCAAGGTTTGACTGGGAATAGTGATGGAGACACCCAAAGGGCGGGCATGATGGTGTACACTGAATATTGTTTGTTTCTTGGTCCAGGATTTATTATTGCCTGAGGGAAATCCCTGAACTGGGAGCAAACATACCATTGCTCTGTCAGTGAGAATGATCCACAGGTAACTCTCAATGCCCACACCAAGCCCCCTTTTACAATGTGTTGAACTTGGTGGAGATTAACCACAGATGTGGCACATATTTTTTCCAGCTCTGAAAGCAAGGTTATTAGCAAAAGTAGAAGACTTATCCAACCTCTCAGTTCCCAAATTTGCCAATGCCCAAGTTAGTAGACCCAGATGGCACTGACTGAGACCATTCTTCTCCTATACCATGAAAGCAGGACAGTGAAATCTCACCCTGATTTGACCCTGTGCCTTAATGTGCAGGGAAGCCAACACATGTGAAGTGCATTTATTTAATTTATTTTTTCACTGTGTTAACATTGTTTCATATTCCTTGTATAATGTTTTCTTTAACAATTAGAAATTTATCTGTAAATAAATGTCAGTTTCTTTAATTATTCTTGTAGTATTTCTTTTAGGAACAGAGACATTCTCTTCTGTATTCGCAGGAACATTACCACATGCATTAAAATAACCTGGTTGTAGTACAAAATCTCATCTAGGGGCCTGGTCCCAACATCAACAATTACCCAATCATGTCCTATAGACTCAGCAAAATGTTAATTGTAATAATAATGATAGAATTGTAGAAAGGCAGAAAACAAAAATAGTGTCCAGTCTCATATCAAATATTGCATTTTTTTCTGGTATATTTACTCTCTTTCATCTGAATATATCTCAATTATTTCCTTCATCTGGGCATTTTAGAAATCTTCTGTACCATCCTTTAAAGAATATTTCTCAAACTATATTTTTTTGGAGGTTCTTCCTGATGAAATTGAGTTCATGAATTTTAAGCTGGATTGACAGAAAATTATTGTGCCCCCATGGTGATTATTTTTTAAATGAGAAGTTTATTTTTTGTTTCTTTCATTGTATTGAACACATTTTAAAAGTTATCTATAAGCTACAGCATCACACAAACATCAAAAATCACCACTTTATAATAAAGCAAAGCAAAGTTTCAGAAACAGAAATGACTTGAAATAACTACTTTGCTTCACCCATTGCCAAGTTTGCATTAATGTGTAATATTCAAGGCATTTTATTAAAGATCTAATATTATAGACAGTACTCTTCACATATTCCATGTATTTTCCTTAGGGTGCTATTTATTGCTGCCCAGTCTTATGTTTCCTTTTTCCCTCTCTTTTCATCTAGTTCCAGTTACCCTACTTCACATCCCTTATATCCACTTTCAAATAGAGGCTTCTCTTCTGACCCTTGTGTGCACAATCAGCTACACACTACCTCAGGTGTTTCTGAATCTTTTCCTTTAGTCCCAATAGGAATCCCTGTACCCAGGTGTGCCCAATATACAGCAGAAAATCCCAAGTTATGAAAACTCAGGGAAGAAATCTCACTGGGGCTGGAACCTGTGGAGGAGACAGAGAAAGCCCAGATTCCTAAGTGGCCTAGAATTCTGGAGGATGCTTTGAATGTGCATGTACAAGTTAGGCTGACCATCACCTGCCTCACAGTGTGCATCATGTTGCTAAGTAACAGGGCTCTCTCCCAAGGACTGCCCTGTGGTCTGAAAATATATGGGGCTCCCCAAGTGTCCAGGTGATTGGGGAGGTGTTGTGGCCCATGCAGCTTGGAGAAGATATAATGAGGATGATTCTGCAGCCCCAAGGAGCGCCTGCACCCATGTTGAGTTGTGAGCTTTTGACTCTCCCTTGATGATCCAATACTGAAAGGCCCTAGAGCAAGTCCCAGTTTGGTGTGTGGTAGGCAGATGTTTAATGAACTGCCCTTGGCAAGCTTGGGCCTACCTTTCTTTTCCAATGGCACATAAATTATCACTGGATCTAAGACCTGCAGCATAGCATCCTGGGTGCAAAATTACCATGAGGCATTCCCATGTGTAGTCAAAGAACCCCCTTGAAGTCTGGGATATTTGGACATATTTGATGTGTCTTCCCTGTCTACTGTTTATAGCTGACATGAGGATTGGCTCATGGCTGTCCTAGTGGTGGGATTTCTTGCTCTAATTGCCCTTACCAAAAGTCTCATTGTGGTCTTAAATGCTTAGTAAGAGTCAAGGTGGTCCTCTGATGCAAAGACCACATGATGTAGACAGGCTGATATTATTTGAGTCAAGTGGGTTAGAAGCATGTTTGGGGCAGGGTTGGAGACTCCCAGGGGGCAGGCATGATGGTGTACACTGAATATTGTTTGTTTCTTAGTCCAGGAATTATCATTGCCCTGAGTGAAGTCCCCGTTCTAAGAGTCAACATACCCTGAATCTGACAGTGAGAATGATCCACAGGTACCTGTGTATGCCCAACCCCATGCCCCCTTTTACATGGTGCTGGACTTGGGAGAGATTAACCACAGTTGTGGCACATATACTGTTCCAGACCTTATAGCAATGTTATTAACAAAGAAGAGGATTTCCTCGAAACCTCCATTCCCAAATTTGCTGATGCCCATGGGAGTATGTCCAAGTTGCACTGACTCTGACCATACTTCTCATATCACATGAAAGCAGGTCGTGTAATCTCATCATTATATGACCCTGTGCCTTCATGTGGAAGGAAACCCACACATGTGAAGTGCATTTATTTACTTTTTTTCCACAGAGATAACATCATTTCATAATCTTTGTATAATAAGTTTTTTTAACAATTGAGGATTTATGTGTAAAAAAATTCAGTTGCTTTAATTATTCTTGAAGTATTTTGCTTAAGAACAGAGACATTCTCTTATGTATTCACAGGAACAACATCACAATCATTAAATTAACCTGGTTATAGTACAAATATCTCATCTAGGGGCCTGATCTCCTCCTCAACAATTACCCAGTCATGTCCTATAGACCAAGTAAAATGTTAATAGTAATAATGATGTTAGAAATGTAGAAAGGCACAAAACAAAAATAATGTCCAGTCTCATATCAAACATTGCATTTCTTTTTCAGATATATTTATTCTCTTTCAACTGAATATATCAAAATTATTTCCTTCATCTGGACATATTAGAAAACCACTGAACCATCCTTTTATTTTTGATTGAGTTTTATTGAGATATATTCATATACCATACAATCATCCATGGTGTACAATCAAGTGTTCACAGTACCATCATATATTTGTGCATTCATCACCCCATTCTATATATTTATATATTTTAATGTGATTGTTCAGATACCATACAACTATCCAAAGATCCAAAGTGTACAATCAATTGCCAATGGCACCACCATACATCTGTGTGTCTATCAACACAGTTATTTTTTCAATTTATAGAACATTTTCACTACTCCAGAAAAGAAATAAAGACCAAAAAAAAGGAAACTCAGATCCTCCCATGCCCTTAACCAGGAACCCCTTTATTGATTCATAGTTTTGTCATAGTATATTTGTTACTGTTGATAAAAGAATGTTACAATACTAACTGTAGTATATAGTTTGCTATAGGCATGTATTTTTCCCTATATGCCTCTCTATTAACCTCTAGTTATGGTGACATACATTTGTTCTAGTTCATGAGAGAGATTTCTCATATTTTTCTAGTTAATCACAGACACTGTCCACCACGATATTCACTGTTCTAAACATTTCCATTTTTTAAACTCCAACTTTCTTTCTGGTGAAATGCGTGACTCCGAGCTTATTCTTTCCACCACATTCACACACATCTTTGTACTGTTAGTTATTCCCATTACATGCTACCATCACCCATGTCCATTTCCAAATAATTAAGTTCACCGTAGTTGAACATTCTGCTCATAGTAAGCAACTGCTCCCCATTCTTTAGCCTCATTCTGTATCCTGGTAACTTATATCCCACATCTTTGAGTTTATATATTGTAATTAGTTCATATCATTGAGACCCTGTAATATTTGCCTTTATGTGTCTGTCTTATTTCTCTTTATATAGTGCCCTCAGGGTTTCATCAACTCATTTCTTTTAAAATGGTTTTCTTCAAACACTATATATTCCATCCTAAGTAAACAATCATTGGTTCCCCATATAGTCATGTATTTATATGTTGAGCACCATTGCCACTCTCTATATAAGGACATTTATTCCACAAAGACAGAGGAAGAGTCAGAGAAGACAGAGAAGGAAAAGAAAAAGGCAAGAGAAAGAGAGAAAAACAAACAAACAAAACTTGATAGCTGGAAAGCAAAAGGAAAGATAGCATTAACCTAAAGTAGAATAGTCAGACAATATCACCAATGCCAGGAGTCCCATACCCTTCCTCTATTTCCCACCCCCATATGCATTTAGCTTTGGTATATTGCTTTTGTTACACTAAAGGAAGCATAATACAATGTTTCTGTTAATTCTAGCCTCTAGTTTGCATTGATTGTATTTCCCCCCCCCAATCTCACCCTATTTTTAACACCTTGCAATGTTGACATTCATTGGTTCTACCTCACATAAAAACATATTTGCACCTTTTATCACAATCAGTGAGCACCCTAGGTTTCCCTGAGTTACACAGTCCCAGTATCTATTGTTCATCTTTTGTTCTGGTGTCCCACATAATCCCAGCCTTCCTCTTTTCAACCACGTTCACAGTCATCTTTGTTCAGTATACTTACATTGCTGTGCTACTATCTCCCTGAATTGTTTTCCAAACCTCTCACTCCTGTCTTTCCTTTCTGTTTGCAGTGCTTCTTTAGTGTTTCCTGTAGAGCAGGTATCTTGTTCACAAACTCTGTCATTGTCTGTTTCTCAGAGAATGTTTTAAGCTTTCCCTCATATCTGAAGGATAGTTTTGCCAGATATAGGATTCTTGGTTGGTGGTTTTTCTCTTTCAGTATCTTAAATATATCACCCCACTTCCTTCTTGCTTCCATGGATTCTATTGAGAAATCCACACACAGTCTTATCAAGCTACTTTTGTATGTGATAGATCACTTCTCTTGCTGCTTTCAGGATTCTCCCTTTATCTTTGATGTTTGACAGTCTGATTATTAAGTGTCATGATTATTAAGTGTCTATTCAGATCTATTCTGTTTGGGGTATGCTGCACTTCTTGGATCTGTAATTTTATCTTTCAAAAGAGATGGGAAATTTTCTTTGATTATTTCCTCTATTATTGCTTCTGACCCTTTTCACTTGTCTTCTCCTTCTGGGACACTAATGACATGTAAATTCTTGCTTTTCATTTTGTCTTTAAGTTCCCAGAGACATTGCTCATATTTTTCCATTCTTTTCTCTATCTATTCTTTTGTGTGTAGTCTTTCAGGTGTCTTGTTCTCCATGTCCTGAGTGTTTTCTTCTGCCTCATGAGATCTGCTGTTGTATGTTTCCATTGTGTCTTTCATTTCTTATGTTGTGTCTTTCATTTCCATAGATTCTGCTAGTTGGTTTGTTGACCTTTCAATTTCTACCTTATGTACATCCTATGTTTTCATTATATGGTTCATGTCTTTGCTAAACTTTTTGAGTTTACTCATTATTAGTTTCACTCATGCATCACAGTTGAAGTGCAAGTTTGTTCCCCTGACATGGCCATAACCTCATTTTTCTTGGTGTAGATTGTAGTTTTCTGTTGTCTGGGCAAGGTTTCCTTGGTTACCCCAATCAGGCCTCCCCAGACCAGAATGGGCTAATTTCTCAGAAAGAAGAGATATCTAGTATTCAGTTTCCCTAAGGGTGTGTCTTAGAAAATTGGTACATCCTCTGATGCCTCCAATCACTGTGCTTTTCTGCCCAGCATGTGGCACCAGTTAGCCTATAATTTTGGAATGGTGTAAGGTGTGGCTTTTCTTCCCCAAGTTTTGAATGAAAGCAGGTAGCAGAGCTGGGCCTTACCCCTTTCCTCTTAGAGAAGATAGACCCCCTAAGCAGAGGTCATTAGCATTTTAATGGTCCCTCTCTGCCTGTGCCACACCCTTGTCTGGGTCACAGAACTGGGAACTGAAAATGGCTGTGCTTTCTCCATTGAGTTGAAAAAGGAACAGAGAGTCCCCTTCAGAGCTAGCCTGAGGCAACCTTCTGGCTCTCCAAGGTCAGGCATCACCCAAAGCCTCTGTCTGGCTTGCTGGGGATTCATACCTCATAGCGAGCAGTTCAGATTTGCTAATTAAAACCCCACTTGGAGATCAGCTGAGCTATATTCACTTGCTAGGAGAAAACTTCTCTGGCAACACAAGGTTTGCAGCTCAGGCCATGGGTGGAGAGGTCTCCCAAATTGGATCTGCAGTATTTACATACAGATTTTATGCTGTGATCTTGGGCATTCCTCCCAATTCAGGATGGTTTATGATGAGTGGATGGTCACGCTTGACCCCCTGCAGTTATTTTGGATTATTTACTGGATGTTTCTGTTCTTTTTTTAGTTATTCCAGGGGGACTACTTAGCTTCCACTCCTCTCTATGCCACAATCATAGCTGAAACATCCTTCTAAAGAATATCCTTCAAATTGTGTTTCTTTTTATTTTCAGAGGTTCTTCCTGAAGTAATTGAGTTTATGAATCTTAGGCTGGATTGGCAGAAAATTATTGTTCCCTCATGGTGATTATTTTTTAAATGAAAAGATTAATTTTTGTTTCTTCAATGTATTGAATTTGTTTTAAATTGTATCTATAAGCTACAGAAACACACAAACATAAAAAAATCACCACTTTGTAATAAAGCAAAGCAAAGTTTCAAAAAAGTAAAAACCTGAAATAACCACTTGGATTCCCCATTGTCCAAGTTTGCATTAATGGGTTATCTTCTAGGCATTAGATTAAAGATGTCAAATATTATAAACTGTACTCTTCACACAGTCCATGTATTTTCCTTAGGGTATTTTTTATTGCTGCACAGTCATGACTTTCTTTTTTCCCTCTCATGTCATCTAGTTCCAGTTACACTACTTCACATCCCTCATATCCACTTTCAAATAGAGGCTTCTCTGCTGACTCTCTTGCACACAATCAGCTACAAACCACACCAAGTGTTTCTGAAACTTTTCCATTACTACAAATAGGAATCCTTGTACCCAGGTGTGCCCAACATACAGCAAACAATTCCAAGATAAGAAATCTCAGGGAGGAAGTTTCACTGGGGCTCGAACCTGTGGAGGAGACAGAGAAAGCCTAGGTTCCAAAGAGGCCTAGAATTATGAAGGGCACTTGGAATGCACATGTGCAAGTTATTCTGACCCTCAGCTGCCTCATGAGCATCAGGTTGCTAAGCAAAAGGCCTCTATCCCAATGGCTGCCATGTGGTCTGAAAATGTAAGGGTCTCCCCAATGGTGCAGGTGATGGGGGATTTGTGGCTCATGCAGCTTGAAGAAGGTATAATGAGAATGATTCTGCAGGCCCAGATTATCACCAGTGCACTGATGGATGGTGAGAATTTTACTCTCCCTGTATGATCCTATACTGGAAGGCCCAAGGGCAAATTCCAGTTTGCTGTTTGGTATGAAGAGCTTTAATGAAGTGACCCTAGCCAAGCTTGGGTCTGCCTTTTTTTCCTATGGCACAAAAATTACCACTGGATCTAAGAAATGCAGCTTAGAATCCTGGGTGCTCACTTAACAGAGCTCACCATGAGGTATGCCCATGAGCAGTCAGTGAGTTAACATTGTTTCATATTCCTTGTATAATAATGTTTCTTTAACAATTTGGAATTTATGTGTAAAAAATACCAGTTTCTTTAATTATTCTTGAAGCATTTCACTTAAGAGCAGAGACATTCTCTTATGTATTCACAGGAACATTACCACAATCATTAAAATAACCTGGTTTTAGTACAAATATCTCATCTAAGGACATGATTCCCTCCTCAACAATTACCTATTCATGTTCTATAGATGAAGCAAAATGTTAATAGTAATAATAATGATAGAAATGTAGAAGGCAGAAAACAAAAATACTGTCCAGTCTCACATCAAACATTTCATTTCTTTTTCAGGTATATTTATTCTCTTTCTTCTGAATATCTCACAATTATTTCATTCATCTGGACATATTACAAATCTGCTGAACCACCTTTGTAAGGAATATTCCTCAAATTATGTTTTTTTTTTTTTTTTCCAGAGGTTCTTCCTGATGAAATTAAGTTTATGAATTTTAGGCCAGATGGGCAGAAAATTATTGTGCCCACATGGAGATTATTTTTTAAATGGGAAGTTTAATTTTGTTTCTTTCATTGTATTGAATTCATTTTAAACAGTATCTATAAGATACAACACCACACAATCTTCAAAAATTACCTCTTATTATAAAGCAAAGCAAAGTTTCAGATAAGCAAATAACCTGAAATAACTACTTTGCTTCCCCCATTGCACAAGTTTTCATTAATGGGTTATCTTCAAGGAATTTGATTAAAGACTTCTAATATCATAAATGGTACTCTACACAGAGTCCATATATTTTCCTTGGAGTATTGTTTACTGCTGCATAGACCTATGATTCCTTTTTCCCTCTCTTATCATCTAGTTCCAGTTACACTATTTCACATTTCTCATATCCATCTCCAAATAGAGGCTACTCTGCTGAGCTTTGTGTGCAGAATCAGCTACACACAACACCAAGTGTTTGTCAATTCCCTTTAGTCCAAATAAGAATCCCTGTACCCAATTGTGCCCATTACACAGAAGGCAATCCCATGAGAAGGAACTTCAGGGAAGAAATCTCAGTGGGGTTTGATCCTGTGGAGGAGATAGAGACAGCCCAGGTTCCAGTGTGGCTCAGAAATCTGGAGCACACTTGGAAAGGGCATGCACAACTTACCCTGACCCTCACATGCCTCACAAGAAGCATCAGGTTGCTAAGCAGCAGGCCTCTATCAAAGTGGCTGCCCTGGGTTCTGAAAATGTAAGTGGCACCCCAAGTGTGCAGGTGACTGGGCAGGTGTTGTGTCCCATAGAGTTTGGTGAAGGGATAATGAGATTGAATCTGAGTTCTGAGGATCACCTGCACTCCCAATGGATGGTGACCTTTTGTCTCTCCCTATATGATCTTATAATGGAAGACCCATGTGCAAATTCCAGTTTGGTGTGAGGTAGTCAGAGCATTAATGGAGTCCCCCTGGCCAACCTTGGGCCTGCCTTTCTTTTCTAATGGCACAGAAATTACCCCTGGATCTAAGACATGCAGCTTTGTATCCTGGGTGCTCACTTACCAGAGCTCATCATGAGACATGCACATGTGCAGTCAATGAACTCCCTTGAATTCAGGGAAATTTGTATATATGGATGTGTCTGCCCTGTCCACTGTTTGTAGCTGACATGAGGTTTAGCTCATGGCTGTCTTAGTGGTGGGATTTCATCTTCAAATTGTGCATGCCATAAGTTTCATTGTAGGCCTAAATGCTGAGTGACAGTCAAGTTGGTTCTGTGATGCAGAGACCACATGGTGTGGACAGACTGATAGTTTTTGGGTTGAGTGTGTTGGAGGCATGACTGGGGACAGGGATGAAGACCTCCAGAGGGCAGGCATGATGGTGTACACTGAATATTTTTTGTTTCTTAGTCCAGCAATTATTACCCTGAGGAATATCCCTGTTCTGGAAGCCAAAATACCCAGTTCCTGACAGAATGATCCACAGGTAAATATGAATGCCCACCCCAAGTCCCCCGTTTACATGGTGCTTGACTTGGGAGAAATTAACCACAGATGTGGCACATTTTTGTTCCAGATCTGAAAAAAGGTTCTTAGCAAAGGAAGAGGACTTCACCAAACACTCTGTTCCTGAATTTCCTGATGCCCAAGAGATTAGGCCCAAGTGGCACTGACTATGACCATACTTCTCATATCCCATGAAAGCAGGTCAGTGTAGTCTCACCATGATCTGCCTTGTGCCTTCATGAGGAGGGAAATCAACACATATAAATTGTTTCTATTAAATTTATTTTTTTTTGCCAGGTTGTCATTTTTTCATATTCCTTGTAAAATAAGTTTTTTTTTACTATTGGGAACTTATGTGTAAAAAATGTCTGTTTCTTTAATTATTCTTGTAGTATTTCACTTAAGAAGTGAGACATTGTCTTCTGTATTCACAGGAACATTGCCACAATCATTAAATTAACCTGGTTGTAATACAAATATCACATCTAGGGGCCTGGTCCCCACCTCATCAATTACCCAGACATGTCCTATAGACCAAGCAAAATGTTAATATTAATAATAATGATAGAAATGTATAAAACACAAAAAATAGTGTCCAGTCTCATATCAAAAACTGCATTAATTTTTCAGATATATTTACTCACATTCATCTGGATATATCTCAATTATTTCCTTCAGCTGGATGTATGAGAAAACTGCTGAACCATCCTTTTAAAGAATATTCCTCAAATTGTGTTTTTTTTTTTCAGGGGTTCTTCCTGATGAAATTGAGTTTATGAATTTTAGGCCAGAATGGCAGAAAATTATTGTGCCTTCATGGAGATTACTTTTTAAATGAGAAGTATAATTTTGTTTCTTTCAATGTATTGAATTCATTTTAAACATTATCTATAAGCTACAACATCACATAAACTGCATAAATCATCACCTTTTAATAAAGTAAAGCAAAGTTTCAGAAAAGCAAATGACCTGAAATAACTACTTTCCTACACCCATTGCATGAGGTTAGATTAATGAGTTATCTTCAAGCCATTTGATTAAATATTTCTAATTCTATAAACTGTATTCTTCAAAAGTTCATGTATTTTCCTTCAGGTATTGTTTATTGCTGCATAGTCCTATGTTTCTTTTTTCCCTCTCTTGTCATCTAGCTCCAGTTACACTACATCACATCCCTCATATCCACATTCAAATACAGGCTACTCTGCTGAACCTTGTTTGCAGAATCAGCTATGCACCACACCAAGGGGTTCTGAATCTTTCCCAAAACTCCAAATAGGAGTCCCTGTACCCAGGTCTGCCCAATATACAGCAGGTAATCCCAACTTAAGAAAACTCAGGGTAGAAATCTCACTGGGGCTCAAACCTGTGGAGGACACTGAGACAGCTCATGTTTCAAAGCAGTATAGAATTCTGGGGGTAGCTTGGAATGTCCATGTGCAAATTACCCCACCTTCATCTGCCTCATAATGAGCATCAGGGTTGTTAAGCAACAGGCCTCTCTCCCAGGGGTTGTACTGTGGTCTTAAAATATAAGGCACTCCCAAACTGATCATGTGTTGGGGAAGTTGTTGTAGGTCATGCAGTGTGGAGAAGGTATAATGAGGATGATTCTGTGGCCCCTTGGATCACCTGCACCCCCAATGTATGGTGAGATTTTGAACTCACCCTGGAGGATCCTATACTGGAAGGTCTAAGGGCAAATTCCAGTTTGGTGTGGGGGTAGGAAGAAATTGAACAAAGTGCCCCTGGCCAAGCTTTGGACTGCCATTCTTTTGGAATGGCAGGGAAATTACCAATCTATCTAAGACACACAGCTTAGCATCCCAGGTTCTCACTTACCAGAGCTCACCATATGGCATGTCCATGTGTAGACAAATGAACACCCTTGAAGTCAGGGGAAATTTGAAAAACTTTGATGTGTCTGCCCTGTCCACTGTTTGTAGCTGACATGAGAATTGGCTCATGGCTGTCTTAGTGGTGGGATTTCTTGCTCTATTTGTTCTTGCCATAAGAGTCATATTGGGCCTAAATACTGAGTGACAGTCAAGGTGGTCCTGTGATGCAGATACCACATGATGTGGAAAGTCAGATATTTTTTGAGTTGAGTGTGTTGGAGGCATGATTGGGGACAGGGATGGAGACTCCCAGAGGGCAGACATGATGGTGTATACTGAATAAGATTTGATTCTTGGTCCAGGAATTTTCATTGCCCTGAGGGAATTCTCTGTTTTTGGAGCCCACATACCCTGGATTTAACAGAGAAAATGATCCAAATGTACCCGTGAATGCTCACCCCAATTCCCCCTTATACATACTCCTCAAATTGGGAGTAATTATCCACAGATGTGGCACATATTTTGTTCCAGATCAGAAAGCAAGGTTGTTTGCAGATGAAGAGGACTTCCCCAAATTCTCTGTTCCAAATTTGCTGATGCCCAAGTGAGTAGGCCCAAGTGACACTGACTGTGATTACACTTCTCATAACCCATGAAAACAGGTCAGTGTAATCTCAACCTAATCTGACCCTTTGCCTACATGAGGAGGGAAACCAACATATGTGAAGTGCATTTATTTTCTTTTTTTCACAGAAGTAAACATTGTTCATAGTTTTTGTATAATAATCCTTTTTTTAACCATTGGAAATTTATGTGTAAAAACAGACAGTATTTAATTATTCTTTTAATATTTCACTTAAGTGAGAAATTCTCTTATGTATTCATAGGAACATTACCACAATCATTAAATTAACTTGGTTGTAGATCAATATCTCATCTTGTGGCCTGTTCCCCACCACAACAATTTCCCAGTCATGTCCTATAGAGCAAGAAAAATGTTAGTAGTAATAAAAAATGATAGGAAAGAGAAAGGCATGAAAAAAATAGTGTCCAGACTCATATCAAACATGGCATTTCTTTTCCATGTATATTTATTCTCTTCATCTGAATAGATCTCAAATATTACCTTCATCTGAACATATTAGAAAACTGCAGAACAATCGTTTGAAGACTATTTCTAAAATTGTTTTTTTTTTCAGAGATTCTTCCTGAATTAAATTGGGTTTATGAATTTTAGGCCAGATTGGCAGAAAATTGTTGTACCCACATTGTGATTATTTTTCTAAGTCAGAAGTTTAATTTTGTTTCTTTCATTGTGTTGAATTAATTTTAAACAATTATCTATAAGCTACAAAAACATACAAGTATAAAAAAATCCACTGCCTTATAATAAAGAGAAGCAAACCATCAGAAAAGCAAATAACCTGAAATAACTACTTGGCTTCCCCATTGCACAAGTTTGCATTAATGGGTTACCTCAGGGCATTTAATTTCAGATTTCTAATATATAACTGTACTCTTCATATATTCTATGTATTTTTCTTGGAATATTGTTTATTGCTGTACAGTCCTATGTTTCCTTTTTCCTTCTCTTTTTCATCCTGTTCCAGTACACTACTCCACATCCCTCATATACACTTACAAATAGAGGCTTCTCTGCTGAGCTCTGGGTGCCGAATCAGCTACAAACCACACCAAGGTTTTCTGAATCCTTCCCATTACTCCAAATAGGAATCCCCGTACCCAGGTGTGTCCAATATACAGCAGGGAATTCCAAGTTAAGAAAACTCAGGGAAGAAATCTCCAATGGGGGTCAAAACTGTGGAGGAGACAGAGTTCAGGTTCCAAAGTGGCTAGAATTCTGGGAGAGCACTTGGAATGAACATGCAGTTAAGCTGACCCTCACCTGCCTGAAAATGACCATCAGGTTGCTAAGCAACTGGCCTCTAAACCAAATTGCTGCCTTTTGGTCTGAAAATATAAGTGGCTTCCCAAGTGTGCTGGTGATGGGGGAGGTGTTTTGGCCCTGTGCAGTGTGGAGAAGGTATAATGAGGATGATTCTGCAGCCCAGAGGATCACCTGCACTGCTGATGGATGGTGAGCTTTTGACTCTTCCTGGAGCAACCTATACTGGAAGGCCCAAGACAATTTCCAGTTTTTTGTGGCAGGCAAAGATTTCAATGAAGTGTCCCTTGCCAAACTTGGGCCACCTTTCATTTCCAATAGCACAAAATTGCCACTGGATCTAAGACCTGCAGCTTTGCATCCTGGATGCCCACATACCGAGCTCACTGTGAGGCATGCCCATGTGCATCCGTTGAATCCCCTGAAGTCAGGGATATTTGGACAACTTTGATGTGTCTGTCCTTTCCACTGTTCATAGCTGACATGAAGATTGGCTCATGGCTGTCTTAGTGGTGGGATTTCTTGCTCTATTTGTGCTCACCAGAAGTCTAATTATGGGCCTAAATTCTGTCTGACAGTCAAGGTGGTCCTGTGATGCAGAGACCACAAGATGAGGACAGACTGATAAATTTGATTTGAGTGGGTTGGAGGCATGAATGGGGACAGGGAAGGTGTCTCCCAGGGGGCCGGCATGATGTTGTTCACTGAATATTGTTTGTTTCTTGGTCCAGGGATTATCATTGCCCTGAGGGATAACCCTGTTCTTGGAACCAACATATCTGGCTCTGACAGTGAGAATGATCCACAGGTATCTGTGAATGCCCAACACAATTCCTCCTTTAAATGCTGCTGGTCTTTGTAGAGATTGAGCACAGATGTGGCACATATTTTGTTCCTGATCTGAATGCAAGGTTATAAGCAAAGGAAGAGGACTTCTCTGAACTCTTCATTCCCAAATTTACTGATGCCCAAGGGAATAGGCCCAAGTGGCACTGACTTTGACTATACTACTCATATCCCATGAAAGCAGGTCAGGGTAATCTCATCCTAATCAGACCCTGTGTCTTCATGAGGATGGAAAAAACACATGTGAAGTGCATTTATTTAATTTAATTTTTTCACAGAGTTAACATTGTTTCATATTCATTGAATAATATTTTTTTAACAATTGGGAACTTGTGTGAAAAAAATGTCAGTTTCTTTAATTATTCTTGTAGTATTTCTCTTAAGAACAGAGACATTCTTATGTATTCACAGGGACATTACCACAATAATTAAATAAACCTGATTGCAATACAAATAGCTTATCTAGGGGTCTGGACCCCACCTCAACAATTTCCCAGTCATGTCCTATAGACCAAGCAAAATGTTAATAGTAATAATAATGAGAGAAAACTAGAAAGCACAAAGAAAAAATAGTGTCCAGTCTCCTATCAAACATTGCATTTCTTTTTCAGGTATATTTATTATCTTTCATCTGAATATATCTCTATTATTTCCTTCATCTGGAAATATTAGAGTACTGGTGAACCATCCTTTTAAAGAATATTCCAAAAATTGTGTGTTTTTTTCAGAGACTCTTCCTGGGGTTTATGAATTTTAGACCTGAATGGCAGAAAATTTTTGTGCCCTAATTGTGATTATTTTTTAAATGAGAAGTTTAAATTTTGTTTCTTTCATTGTGTTGAATTCATTAACATTATCTGTAAACTACAACAACACACAAACATCAAAAATCACCACCATATAATAAAGCAAAATAAAGTTTCAGAAAAGCTAATAACCTGAAATAACTACTTTGCCTCACCCTTTGCACAAGTTTGCATTAATGGTTTATCTTCAAGGCATTTGATAAAACATTTCAAATTTATAAACAGTTCTCTTCATACAGTCCATGTGTTTTCCTTGGTGTATTGTTTATTGATGCACAGTCCAATGTTTCTTTTTTCCCTGTCTTATCATCTAGTTCCAGTTACACTACTTCACATCCCTCATATCCACTTTCAAAGAGAAGCTACTCTTCTGAGACTTGTGTGCAGAAACAACTACACACCACATCCAGGGTTTCTGAATCTCCAATTACCCAAAGAGGACTCCGTGTACACAGCTGTGCCCAATATACAGCAGGCTATCCCAAGTTAAGAAACCTGAAGGAAGAAATCTCACTAGGGCTGGAACCTGTGGAGGAGACAGACACTGCCCAGTTTCCAATGTGGTCTAGATTCTGGCAGGTGCTTTGAATGTGAATGTGCAAGCTATACAGACCCTCACCTGCCTGATAGTGAGCATCAGGTTGCTAAGTAACAGGCTTCTATCACAACAGCTGTCCTGTGGTCAGAAAATGTAGGGGGCTCCCCAAGTTTGCAGGTGATGCTGGAGATGTTGCGGCCTGTGCATTTTGGAGTATGTATATGAGGATGATTCTGCAGACCCGACGATCACCTGCACCCCTGGGGAATGGTGAGCTTTTGATTCTCACTGGAGGATCCTATACTGGAAGACCCAAGGGAAAATTCCAATTTTTTGTGGGGTAGGAGGAGTATTAATGAAGTGCCCCCGGCCAAGCTTGGGACAGCCTTTCTTTTCCAATGGCACAGAAATTACCACTGGATCTAAGACATATAGCTTAGCAAACCTGGGAGCTCACTTACAAGTGCTCACCATGAGCATGCCCATATGTGGCCAAGACCCCCTTGAAGCCAGAGAAATTTGGACAACTTTGATGTATCTGCCCTTTCCATTGTTTATAGCTGACATGAAGATTGTCTCATGGCTGTCTTAGCTGTGGATTTCTTGTTCTACTTCTGCTTGCTAAGTCTTATTTCTGGGCCTAAATGCTGAGTGACAGTCAAGGTGGCCCTTGATACAGAGATGACATGATGCAGACAGGCTGATGTTTTTGTAGTTGAGTGGGTTGGAGTCCTGATTGGGGACAGGGATGGAGAGTGCAGAGGGCAGGCATGATGATGTACTCTGAATATTGTTTGTTTCTTGGTACAGGTATTATCATTGTCCCTGAATGATGTCCCTGTTCTGAGAGCCACATACCATGACTCTGACAGTGAGAATGTTCCAGGGGTAACTGTCAAAGCCCACCCTATGTCCCCCATTTACATGGTGCTGGATTTGGGAGAGATTGCCACAGATGCAGCACATATTTTCTTCCAGATCTGAAAGCAAGGTATTAGCAAAGGAAGAAGACTTCTCCAACCACTCTGTTCCCAACTTTACTGATGCCTAAGGGAATGGGCCCAAGTGACACTGACTCTGACCATTCTTCTCATATCCCATTAAAGCAGGCCTGCATAATCTCACCCTGATCTGACCCTGTGCCTTCATGAGGAGTGAAACCAACACATGTGAAGTGCATTTATTTAATTTATTTTCACTCAGTTAACATTCTTTCATATTCCCTGTATAAGATTTTCTTAACAATTTGAAATTTATGTGAGAAAAAAATGTCAGTTTCTTTAGCTATTCTTGTATTAGTTCACTTAAGAACAGAGACATTCTCTTATGTATTCACAGGAACACTACCATTATTAGTAATTTACCCTGGTTTTTAGTACAAATATCTCATCTAGGAGCCTGGTCCCCACCTCCAAAATTACCCAATCATACCCTATAGACCAAGCAAAATGTTAATAGTAAAAATAATGATAGAATGTAGAAAGGCACAAAACAAAAATGGTGTCATCTCACATCAAATGTTGAATTTGTTTTTCAGGTATATTTATTCTCTTTCATCTGAATTTCTCTCAATTATTTCCTTCATCTGGACATATTAGAAAACTGCTGAAGCATACTTTTAAAGAATATTCACAAATATTTTTTAATCAGAAGTACTTCCTGATGTAATTGGGTTTTTGAATTTTGGCTGGATTGGCAGAACATTATCATGCCCCCATGGTGATTATTTTTTTAAAAGGAGGTTTAATTTTTGTTACATTGTATTGAATTGATTTCAAACATTATCTATACACTATGAAAGCACACAAACATAAAAACACCACCTAATAATAAAGCAAGCAAAGTACCAGAGAAGCAAATAACCTGAAATATTTACTTTGTATTAAAGATAGCCTTTGCATTAAAAGGTTATCTTCAAGGCATTTGATTAAAGAATTCTAATATTATAAACAGTAGTCTTCATACAGTCCATTTACTTTCCTTGGGGTATTGTTTATTGCTGGACAGTCCCATGTTTTCTTTTCCTTCTCATGTCATGTAGTTCCAGTTAGAGTACTTCACATCCCTCATATCCACGTTCAACTAGAGACTTCTTTGCTGAACATTGTGTGCAGAATTGGCTATACACCACACCAAGGGTTTCTGAATCTTTCCCATTACTGCAAATAGCAATCCTTGTACCCAGTTGGGCCCGGTAAACAGAAGGAAATCCCAAGTTAAGAAACCTCATTGAAGAAACCCCACTGGGGCTTGAACCTGTGGAAGAGACAGATACTGCCCAGGTTCTAAATCAGCCTAGAATTCTGGTGAGGGCTTGGATTGTGCATGTTTAATTTACTTTGACCTTCACCTGCTTCACAAGGAACATCATGTTGCTAAGCAACAGGTCTCCTATCCCAAGGGATGCCCTAAGGTTTGTAAAATATATGGGGCTCCACAAGTTTACAGGTGATGGAGGTTATGTGGGCCATGCAGTCTGGAGAAAGTATACAGGGATGATTTAGCCTCCCTGAGGATTACCTCCACCCCTGAAGGATGGTGAGATTTTGACTCTTCCTGGAGGATTGTATATTGGAATTTCCAAGGGCAAATTCCAATTATGTGTGGGCTAAGTGGGGTTTAAAGAAGTGACCCTGGCCAAGCTTGGGCTTACTTTCCTTTTCCAATGGCACAGTAATTACCACTGATTCTAAGACATGCAGCTTATTTTCCCAGGTGCTCACATATGAGAACGTACCATGAGGCATGCCCATGTGCAGTCAATAAACCCCCTTGAAGTCAGAGAAATTTGGACAAATTTGATGTTATCTGCCTTGTCCATTGCTTATACCAGACATGATGATGGGCTTATGGCTCTCTAGTGGTGACATTTCTTTCTCTATTTCTGCTTCCCAGAAATGTCATTCTGGCCTAATGCTGAGTGACTCTTTAGGTGGTCCTGAGATGCAAAGACCACATGATGTGGACAGGCTTATATTCTGAAGTTGAGTGGGTTGGAGGCCAGATTGAGGACAGGGTGGAGACTCCCAGAGGGCAGGCATGATGGTGTACACTGATTATTGTTTGTTTCTTCATCCAGGAATTATCATTGCCCTGAGCAAAATCCCTGTTCTGGGAGGCAACATATCCTGATTCTGAAAGTGATAATGATCCACAGGTAACTGTGATTGCCCATGCCAAGCCCCCTTTTATGTTGTGCTGGACTTGGGTGAGATTAACCACAGATGTGGCACATATTATTTTCCAGATCAGAAAGCAAAATCATTAACAAAGGAAGAAAACTTCCATGACCTCTCCATTCCCATATTTCCTGATTCCAAGGGAATAGGCCCAAGAGGCGCTGACTCTGACCATTCTTCTACTATCCTATGAAAGAAGGAAAGTGTAGTCTCACCTGGATCTGACTCTGAGGCTTCTTGATGAGGGAAAACAGCACATGTGAAGGGCATTTATGTAATTTAATTTTTTCACTGAATTAACATTGTTTCATATTCCTTGTATAATAAGTTTTCTTTACAATTGGAAATTTATGTGTAGAGAAATGTCAGCTTCTTTAATTCTTCTTGTAGTATTTCACTTAATAACAGAGACATTCTCTTATGTATTCACAGGAAACACTACCACAATCATTAATTTAACCTGATTTTAGTACAAATATCTCATCTAGGGACCTGGTCCTCACCACAAACAGTTACCCAATCATGTCATACAGAAGAAGCATAATGCTAATTTTAATAATAATGAGAGAAATTTGAAAGCACAAAACAAAAATAGAGTCCAGTCTCATATTCAAATATTGCATTTCTTTTTCAGGTATATTTATTCTCTTTCATCTGAAAATATGTGAATTATTCCTTCATCTTGGCGTATTAGAAACTGACGAACCATCCTTTTGAAGAATATTCCTCAAATTGTGTTTTTTTTCAGAGGTTCTTCTTGATGAAATTGGGGTTATGAATTTTAGGTCAGATTCTCAGAAAATTATTGTTCCCACATGGTGATTATTATTTAAATGAGAAGTTTAACTTTTGTTTCTTTGATTGTGTTGAATTCATTTTAAACATTATCTCTAAGTTACAACACACAAACATCAAAAATCAACTTGCTGGAATAAAGCAAAGCAAAGTTTCAGAAAAACAAATAAGCTGAAATAACTACTTGATACACCCATTGCACAAGTTTACATTAATGGTTTATCCTTCAAGGTATTTGATTAAAGAATTCTATTATACACTGTACTCTTCATACAGTCCTTGCATATTCCTTGGGGTATTGTTATTGCTGCACAGTCCTATGTTTCTTTTTTCCCTCTCTTGTCATCTAGTTCCAGATAAACAACTTCAAATTCTGCATTGTCCACTTTCAAATAGTCAACTCTGCTGAGCCTTGTGTGCAGAATCAGCTACACACCACACCAAGGGTTTCTGAATCTTTCCCATTACTCCAAATAGGAATCCCTGTACCCATATTTAGCCAATATGCAGCAGGAAAACCCAAGTTAAGAAACCTCAGGGAAGAAATATCACTGGTACTCAAAACTGTGGAGGAGACAGACACTGCCCAGATTCTAAAGCAGCCCAGAATTCTTTCAGGTGCTTGGAATGTGCATGTATAAGTTATGATGACCCTCAACCTGCCTCACATTGAGCATCAGGTTGCTAAGCAACAGGCCTCTATCCAATGGCAGTCATGTGATCTGAAACGTAAGGTGATACCAAGTGTGCAGGTGGTGGTGGAGGTGTTGTGATCATGCAGTTTGGAGAAGGTATATGAGGATGATTCTTCAGCCCCAAGGATCACCAGCACTCCCAAAGGATGCTGAGATTCTGACTCTCACCGGAGGATCCTATACTGGAAGGCCCAAGGGAAAATAACAATTTTTATTAGGTAACTGTAGTTTAATAAGTGACCTGGTCATGCTTGGGCCTGCCTTTCTTTTCAATGGCACTGAAATTACTGCTAGACCTAAGACATGCAGCTTAGCATTCTGGGTGCTCACTTACCAAAGGTCACCATGAGACATGCCCATGTGCAGCCAATGGACCCTTTTGAAGTCAGGGAAATTTGGACAACTTTGTTGACTCTTCCCTGTCCACACTTTATAGCTGACATGAAGATTGACTCATGGCTGTCTTAGTGGTGAGATATCTTGCTGTATTTCTGCTTGACAGAATTCTGATTCTGGGCCTAAATTCTGAGTGACAGTCAAGGTGGTCCTGTGATGGAGAGACCACATGATATGGAGAGGCTGATATTTTCTGAGTTGAGTGGGTAGGATGCATGATTGGGGAGGGGGTGGAGACTCCCAGAGGGGAGGCATGATGGTGTACACTGTATATTGCTTGTTTCTTTGTCCAGTAATTATGATTGCCCTGAGGGATATCCTTGTTCTGGGAGCCAATATACCATTGCTCTGACAGTGAGAATGATCCACAGGTAATTGTTAATGCCCACCCCAAGTCTACCTTTTACGTGGTGCTGCCCTTGGGAGAGATTAACCATGGATGTTGCACATATTTTGTTCCAGATCTGAAAGCAAGGTTATTAGCAAAGGAAGAAGACTTCCCTGAACACTTCATTCCTGAATTTGCTGATGCCCAAGGAACTACACCAAAGTGTCACTATCTGTGACAATTCTTTTCATATCCCATGAAAGCAGGGCAGGGTAATCTCACCCCGATATGACACTGTGCCTTCATGAGGAGGGAAACAAACACATTGAAGTGCATTTATTAATTTATTTTTCACCTAGTTAACATTATTTCATATTCCTCATATAATAAGATTTTTTTAACAATTGGAAATTTTACATGTAAATGAATGTCAGTTTCTTTAATTATTCTTGTAGTATTTCACTAAAGAACAAAGATATTCTCTTATGTATTCACAGTAACACTACCACAATCATTAATTTAACCTGGTTTTAGTACAAATACCTCATCTAGAGGCCTGTTCTTCCCCACTGCATCAATTATCCAATCATATCCTTCGACCAAACAAAATCTTAATAGTAATAACAATGAGAGAAATGTAGAGAAGTGCAAAACAAAAATAGTGTCCAGTCTCATATAAAACATTGCATTTCTTTTTAGGTGTATTTATCTTTCATCTGAATATATCACAATTATTTCCTTCATCTGGACATATTAGAAAACTGCTGAAACATCCTTTTGAATAATATTCCTAAAATGTGTTTTTGTTTCAGAGGTTCTTCCTCATGAAATTGGGATTATGAATTTTAGGACAGATTTGCAGAATATTATGTGCCCTCATGGTGACTGTTTTTTTTAAAGAGAAGTTTAGTATTTTTTCTTTCATAGAGTGGAATTCAGTTTAAACATTATCTGTAAGCTAAAATAACACACAAACATGGAAAATCACCACCTTATAATAAAACAAAGTGGTTTCCAAAACAAAATAACCTGAAATAACTACTTTGCTTCCCCCATTTCACATGTTTAAATTAATGGGTTATCTTCAAGGCATTGGATTTAAAGATTTCTAATATTCTAAACAGTACTCTTTGTACAGTCAATTTATTTTTTGTGGGTGTTGTTTATTGTTGCACAGTCATATGTTTCTTTTCTCCTCTCTTGTCATCTAGTTCCAGTTTCACTACTTCACATTCCTCATATCCACTTTCCAATGGAGGCTACCCTGCTGAGCCTTGTGTGCAGAATCAGCTGCACACCACACCAACTGTTTCTGAATCTTTCCCATAACTCCAAATAGGAATCACTATAACCAGGTGTGCAAAATATACAGCAGGAAATCCCAAGTAAAGAAACTTCAGGGATGTTAACTCACTGGGACTCAAACCTGTGGAGGAGACAGAGCCACCCCAAGTTCCAAAGCAGCCTAGAATTCAGGCACATGCCTGGAATGTGCATGCACAAGTTATGCTGACCATCACATGCCTCATAATGAGCATCAGGTTGCTAAGCAACAGGCCTCTATCCGAATGGCTGCCCTCTGGTCTGAAAATGTAAGGGGCTGCCAAAGTGTGCCAGTGATGGTGGAGGTGTTCAGGACCATGCAGTTTGGAGTAGGTATATGAGGATGATTCTGCAGCCCCCAGGATAACCTGCACCAGTGAAGAATTGAACATTTGACTCTGCCAGGAGGATCCTATACTGGAAGGCCAAAGGGCAAATTCCAATTTATTTTGGGGTAGGCAGTGTTTTAATGAAGTGCCTGTGGCCAATTTTGGGCCTGCGTTTCTTTACCAAAGGCACAGAAATTACCTCTGGATTGAATACATGCAGTTTGACACCCCAGGTGCTCACTTACTGGAGCTCACCATGAGGCATGCGCATGTGCAGCCAATGAACTCCCTTGAAATCAGGGAAATTTTGACATCTTTGATGTATCTGCCCTGTCAAATGTTTATAGCTGACATGATGATTGGCTCATGGCTCTCTTAGTGGTGGGATTTCTTGCTTTATTTCTGCTTGTGAGCAGTCTCATTCTGGGACTAAATTGTGAATGACAGTCAAGAGGTCATGTGATTCAGAGAACACATTATGTGGAAAGGCTGATATTTTTTGTGTTGAGTGAGTTGGAGGCATGATTGGGGACAGGGATGGAGACTCCAAGAGGGCAGACATGATGGTGTACACTGAATAGTGTTTGTTGCTTCATCCAGGTTTTATCATTGCTGTGAGGTAAATCCCTGTTCTGGGTGCCAACATACCTTGGCTTTGACACTGAAAATGATCCACAGGTAACTGTTAATGCCCACCCCAAGACCCCCTTTTACATGGTGCTGGACTTGGGAGAGATAAACCACAGATGTTGCACATATTTTGTTCCAAATCTGAATGCAAAGTTATTAGTAAAGAAATACTTCACCAAAATCTCCATTCCCGAATTTCCTGATGCCCAAGGGCATAGGCACAAGTGGCACAGACTCTGAACATTCTTCTCATCTTCAATGAAAGCAGGTCTGTGTAGTTTCACCCTGATCAGACCCTGTGACTTCATGAGGAGGAAACCAACATATGTGAAGTGAGTTTTTTTTTCTCCATGTTAACAAAGTTTCATATTCCTTGTATTATATGGTTTTCTGTAACAACTGGAAATTTATGTGTTAAAAAATGGCAGTTCCTTTAATTATTCTTGTAGTATTCAATTTAAGAAAAGAGACATTGTTTTATGTATTCACAGGAACACTACCAGAATCATTAATTTATCCTGGTTTTAGTACAAATATCTCAGCTAGGGGCCTTGTCACCACTTCAACAATTACCCAATCATGTCCTATAGACCCAGAAATATGTTAATACTAACAATAATGATAGAAATTAGACAGGCACCAAACAAAAATAGTGTCCAGTCTCATATCAAACATTGCATTTCTTTTTCAGGTATATTTATACTCTTTCATCTGAATATATCTCAATTATTTCCTTCATCTGGCATATTAGAAAACTACTGAACCATCCTTTCAAACAATATACCTCAAATTGTGCTTTTTTTTTCAGACATTCTTCATGATGAAATTGGGTTTATGAATTTTAGGCCAGATTGGCAGAAAATTAGTGTGCCCTCATGGTGATTATTTTTTAAATGAGAAGTTTAATTTTTGATCCTTTCATTTGGTTGAATTCATTTTTAACATTATCTATACACAACACACAAACATCAAAAGTCACCACCTTATAATAAAGCAAAAAACGTTTCAGAAAAGCAAATAACCTGAAATAACTACTTTGCTTCCCCCATTGCACAAGTTTGCATTAATGGGTTATCTTCAAGGTGTTTGATTAAAGATTTTCTAATATTACAGCCAGTACTCTTCATACAGTCCATTTATTCTTTGGGGTATTGTTTATTGCTGAACAGTCCTATGTTTCTTTTTCCATCTCTTGTCATCCTGTTCCAGTTACACTATTTCATATCCCTCATATCCACTTTCAAATAAAGGCTGCTTTGCTGAGCCTTGTGTGCCAAATCACCTACACAAAACCCCAAGGGTTTATGAATCTTCCCATTACTCCAAATAGGAATCCATGTACCAGGTGTACCCCAAAAACAGCAGGAAATCCCAAGTTAAGCAACTTCAGGGTAGAAATCTCACTACAGTTTGAATGTGTGGAGGAGACACACACTGCCCAGGTTCCAATGTGGCCTAGAATTCTCCAATGAATGCACATGTTAAAGTTACACTGACCCTCACATGCCTCACAATGAGCATCAGGATGCTAAGCAACATACCTCTACCACAATGGCTGCCCTCTGGCCTGAAAATGTAAGGTGCTCCCAAGAGCACAAGTGATGGTGAGGTGTTTTTGCCCATGCAGTTAGAGTAGGTATATGAGGATGAATCTGCAGCCCTGAGGATCACCTGAAATCCTGATGGATGTTGAGCTTTTGGCTCTCCCTGGAGGATCCTATACTTAAAGGCCCAAGGGCAATTTCCAATTGTGTGTGTGGTGAGCATAGTTTCAATGAAGTACCCTTGGTTAATCTTGGGTCTGCCTTTCATTTCCAATTGCACAGAAATTGCCACTTGATCCAAGACATGCAGCTTGGCATCCTGGGTGCTCACTTACCAGAGCTTACCATGAGCATGCCCATGTGCAGCCAATGAACCCCCTTGAATTCAGGGAAATTTGGACATCTTTGATGTGTCTCCCCTGTCCACTGTTTATAGCTGACATGATGATTACTCATTTCTGTCTTACTGGTGGGATTTATCACTCTATTTCTGTTTGCCAGAATTCTCATTCTGGGCTTAAATGTTGAGTGACAATCAAAGTGGTCCAGTGATGCAGAAATCACATCATGTGGACAGGCTGATATTTTGGAGTTGAGTGGTTGGAAGGCCTGATAGGGGACAGGAATGGAGACTCCCAGAGAGTAGGCATAATGGTGTAGACTGAATACTGTTTGTTTCTTCATCTGGGAATTATCATTGCCCTGAGGGAAATCTGGGTTCTGCAAGCCAAAATTCCCTTCCACTGTCAGTGAGAATGATCCAAAGTTAACTGTCAATGCCCACCTCTAGATCCCTTTTTCATGGTGCTAGTCTCGGGACAGATAAACCACAGATGTGGCACATATTTTGCTCCAGATCACACAGAAAGATTATTAGCAAAGGCTGAAGTCTTCCCCATCCTCTCCTTTCCAGAATTTCCTGATGCCCAAGGTAGTAAGCACAAGTAGCACTGACAGTGACCATTATTCTCATATCCCATGAAAGCAGGTTAGCATAATATCACCCAGATCTGACCCTGTGCCTTCATGAGGATGGAAATCAACACATGTGAATTGCATTTATTTAACTTATTTTTTCACCTAGTTAACATTGTTTCATATTCCTTGTATAATAAGGTTTTCTTTAACAATAGGAATTTTATGTGTAAAAGAATGTCAGATTCTTTAATTATTCTTGTATCATTTCACTTAAGAACAGAGATAGTCTCTTATGTATTCACAGTAACACTACAACAATCACTAGTTTAACCTGGTTTTAGTATAAATATCTCTTCTAGAGTCTTGGTCCCCACCTCAACAAACACTCAGTCATGCCTAATAGACCAAGCAAAATGTTAATAGTAATAATAATGATATAAATGTAGAAAGGCACAAAACAAAAATAGTGTCCAGTCTTATATCAAACATTGCATTTCTTTTTCAGGTATATTTATTCTCTTTAATCTGAATATGTCTCAATTATTTCCATCATCTTTACATATTGAAAACTGCTGAACCATCCTTTTAAAGAATATTCCTCAAATTGTGTTTTTTTTTTTAAGGGGTTCATCTGCATGAAATTGTGTTTATGAATTTTTAGGCCAGATTGGCAGAAAACTGTTGTGCCCTCATTGTGATTACTTTTTAAATGAGAAGTTTAATTTTTTTCTCTTTCTTTGTGTTGAATTCATTTTAACACTTATCTGTAAGCTACAACAGCACACACCAACAAATATCACCACTGTATAATAAAGCAAAGCAAAGTTTCAGAAAAGCAAATAACCTGCAATAACTACTTTGCTCCCCATTGCACAAGTTTGCATTAAGGGATATAATCAAGGCATTTAATTAAAGATTTCTATTATTGTAAACAGCACTTTTCATACAGTCTATGTATTATCCTTTGGGTATTGTTTACTACTGCACATTCCTATGTTTCTTTCCTCCCACTCTTGAAATCAAGTTCCAGTTACCCTACTTCATATCCTTCATATAAACTTTCAAATAGTATCTCCTGTGCTGAGCCTTTGTGTGCAAAATCAGCTAACAGCACATTAAGGGTTTCTGAATCATTCCCATTACACCAAATAGGAATACTTTTACACATCTGTACCCAATATACAGCAGGAAATCCCAAGTTAATACACCTCAGGGAAGAAATCAAACTGGGGCATGAACCTTTGGAGGAGGCAGACTCTGCCCAGGTTGCAAACCAGCATAGAATTCAGGCAGGTGTTTGGAAAGTGCATGCATAAATACACTGACACTCACCTGACTGACAAAGAGCATCAGGTTGCTAAGCAACAGACTTCTATCCCAATGGATGCCCTGAGGTCTAGAATTGTAAAGGCTCCACAAGTGTGCAGGTGATGGTGGAGGTGTTATGGCCCATGCAGTTTGGAGTAGGTCTATGAGGATGATTCTGCAGGCCCGAGGATCACCTGCAGCCCCAAAGTATGGTGAGCTTATGACTTTACCTGGAGGATCTTATACTGCAAGGCCAAAGGGCAAAATCCAATTTTGTGTGGTGTAGGGGGAGAATTAATGAAGTGCCTCAGGCCAAGTTTGGGTCTGCCTTCTGCGGGACACTGTTATCAAGTTCTGACTTAGCGGGCCTGGGCCAGGGGAACTGATCAGCCCCTAGGAAAGGTAGTGGGGCACGGGTGGTTGCGCCCTCCACGGCCCCCCGGGCCTGAGAAAGTGGAGCCGAATGCAGGCCCCATTTCCTCACCCCAAAGTAAAAACCATTGGGGAGGGCTTGCCGGAGAAAACCGCCCCCTTTACCTTGCCCACCCACTCCCCGTTACCGGAGCAACTCCCGCCCCTTTTCAATCAACCTCCGCGCCTCTCAGAACCAATCCAAGCCTTTAACCCTTACAGCTACCCCGCCCTCTAAACCGCCCGATAAACTTGTACTCTCCCCTAATAAAGCTCTCTCTCTTGGTTTTCATCATCCTAAAAGAAACGTGTCCCGCCTGTTCCTTTCTCGCCACCCTCCATACTTGCACGCCTCCCGCCGGGGACCTGGCCAAGTCCCCCTCGCCTCGCCTCCGGGAAAGAGCCCCCGCCGCTGGTACCCTCAGAGCAATCCTGGGAGCCTAGGATTTAGCAACCGGCCGCCACCCTCCCCCAGACGAACCAACTGCGACCACAACTGGCGCCCAACGTGGGGCCCCTGGAATTAAAAGTCCTCTCCACGCAGCGGTCCAGTGAAACCACCCGCTCGCCCGGACGCCTCTCCAGCTCCCCTTCTCCTCGCCTGCAAAGTAAGGGCCGCCTCTCCCTCGCCGCCCCGCGGAGCCGCCCCTCCCTCGCCGCTACACGTCTGGAGCCGCCCCTCCCACGCCGCTCCGCGCCCGGGCCGCTCTTCCTTTCCCGCGTTAACCTAACTCTTACCCCCGACTACCTTTCGTCTTCTCTTCCTATATCCCCCACATTCCTCCTAACACTCTTCCTCCAGTAGCTTTCCCTCTTCCCCTCCATTACTTTGCTGTGGTCCTCTGTGTCTTTGTTTCTTTGTTTCGCGCGGTGTGCCTCTTTGCAACCGCCCCCCCCCCAAACTGCTCTCGCTACTAGAGGCTCCCTCTTTAGCTACTAGAGGCTCCTGCCTTCCATTCTCACCATCTCCTTCGGCCTCACTGCCACAGTTTACCTCATTTTCTTTACTCAATAATCAACCCCCCTTTTTTCTCTTTTCTCACTCCGCTATGGGTAATCGTCTATCTGCACGCCAAGCACCCCAAGTTCGCGCTCTGGCGGGTCTCCTAGACACACATCGCTGTAAAGTGTCTGTCCGGCAGCTGCAGGTATACTGGGACCTCCTGCTGCCCTTTAACCCATGGCTCACCACTTGCCATCTTTGGGACCCTGTTACTTATGATCGCCTTATTGATCGGGTCACCAACGCCATGGAACATGAGAGCAAGCGCTTCCCTCCCGGCTTGCTCCCCACCTTAATAACCGTCCGCTCCTGCCTTCAAGGCTCCCTCCCCCCTGATCGAGGCCCCGTTAAATCCAAGGAGGCCCTATCAACCCAGCCAACAGATTCAGACAGCGATACTAATGTAGACCACGATTCGGACACAGAATCCTTAGTCGAGCAAATTAACAACGCGCTCGAAGTCGCCCCCCAAAAACAAAGCAATACTAAGCCTCGCCAAGATGGCGAACTTCCTCCTTCTTCTTCCATCAAGGGGAGGAAGTCTCCGGCGATGACGTCAGCCCTAAGCTGGGCCGGAAACCGCATGTGCTTTACCCCGCCCTTTCACAGGGCGGAGTTAGTGCCATCTTATGCCTTGGGCCCCACCCTTTCACAGGGCGGAGCTAGTCCACCATCCTATGCCTTAGCCACTCCCAACGCGCCGCCGTCTTGCGACGCTTGGGGCCTCCCACTTCCGCCTCCCCCTCCGGCGAGCTCCCCCTCGGAGCCGCTACCGGCAGCTGCCGCCGCTCCTCCCACCCTGCCGACTAACAACCCCTGGCTGCCTTCTACACCTCAAGGCAACCCTTGGGGCAACGCTCCCCCTACCCCCACTCCCGCGCCAAGCCCTCTGCAAGCGCGTCCTCCTTTCTCTCGTGCCTTTCGTTTTCCTCTTAACCTTACCCCCACACCACAGAAACCGTATGACTGGTATCCCATTGACTCTAATACTATTAAGCAGCTTCGCCGGGCCGTCAAGGAGGACGGGTTGGGTAGCCCATACGCTTCCCAAATACTGCAGGATCTCGGCATGGACTTTTGCATCCCCCAAGACTGGGCCTCGCTTGCCCGTTCCATTCTTAACCCCGGCCAGTTTATTGATTGGCGTGCTCACTTCCAGGCGGAAGCAGCTAAGCAAAGTGAGCAAGACGCAGCCACTGGAGTCTATCATCCCCCCGAAGCCTATTAGGCACGGGAGCATTTCTAAATGCATCTGCTTATATTAATGTCCCTGCCACCTTTTGGCCTATCCTTTGGGGAATCGCCTTACGAGCATTTGCCAACTGCTCTGCCTGTCGGCCTAATAAATTCACCAAGCTCTTCCAGGAGCCGAGTAAGCCTTTCGCCACCTTTGTCTCCAGAGTCGAAGAAACCTGCGCTCGAAAGGTAAGTGATCCCCAGGCCCAATATTACATGTGCCCATCCTCAAATCCTGGAAAATCGTACTGTAATTCCCCCAACGAGTACTACTGTGCATACTGGGGGTGTGAAACATTAGCCACTAATTGGAAGCCTCCTGTTCCTAATCATTACCTTACCTTAAAATGGACCCCTACAGGGTGCAAACTCCCTACAGTTAACTGGCTCGGCCAAGAAAGTGAGGGATCCTGCACACATCTTAATCTTACAGTGCAGCTCCCCACTAATCCCTCCTGGTTACTCGGTCAAACTTGGGGCTTCAGAATCTATGAGAAAGGAGCCGACCGAGGATCACTTATTCTTATAAAAAAGGAGGCTGTAAACCAACCAGGCCAAAATACTGCATTAAGAACACCCTCTGGCATAGGTCCCAACCAAGTCATTAACCCCCTTTTTCCACAGCCCTCCAGCCGCACTTCAAGTACAAGCAGCGCATCCGGAGGCCGCACCTCAGCTGCAAACAAGCATCGCCAACCCCACCACCCCAACCTTTTCTACCCCCCTCTCATTACTCCTCTCCCCTCTTCAGCCTTATCCAAGCAACCTTCACCTCACTAAATGTCTCCTACCCCAATCTTACCTCCTCCTGTTGGCTTTGCCTCTCCACCTCCTCCTCACTGTATGAGCCAGTTGCCTCCAACCTCTCCTTTTCAGAAAACACAGAGGACAGCCCCTCGGAATGTAATTGGAATACCTCTGCCGTCCCCCTAACCTTTCATTCAGTCTCCTTTACAGGAAAGTGCATCCGCCCTCGCTCCAGTAACTCTCCCAGCCTCACTGCCTGTGCCAGCTACTCATCTCCCAGCAGCTCTGCCAAATTTCTCATTCCTCATAACTCCTCCCAATGGCTCTGCTCCTCTACAGGACTTACCCCCTGCCTTAACGTGCAAACCCTCAATACAACTAATGAAACTTGCCTCCTAATTGTCCTTATCCCTAGGGTCCTATACCACAGCGAGGAAGACTTCTTCCTCCGCCTGGAAAGAACTGCAGCCCCTGCTCCACTGCAAAAGCGAGAGCCCATCACCGTCCTCATGATTGCCTCCCTCCTAGGTCTTGCAGGCGCTGGCACCGGAATCGCTGCATTAGCCAGTCAAGGCTCCGCCCTAACTCACCTCCGGGCGGCTGTTGACGAGGACATTCGTCACCTACAAGACGCTATTTCTCATCTTAAAAATTCTGTCAATTCCCTCTCTGAGGTCGTACTCCAAAACCGCGAGGCCTCGACCTTCTCCTCCTCAAAGAAGGAGGCCTCTGCGCCGCCCTAGGAGAAGAGTGCTGTGTATATGCCAATTCCACAGGTCTCGCCGAGAACAGCCTAAAAAAGGTCCGAGAGGGACTGGAACAACGCAAAAAAGACCGTGAAGCCACCAGCTATTGGTCCCACATCTTTACCCCCCTCCTCCCATACCTCCCTCTCCATCAGCCCCCTACTAATGATTATTCTAGCTCTCACCCTAGGGCCCTGCATTATCCGCAAAATTGTTCAGCTTGCTAAGAACCAAGCCAATGCTGTCTTTTCATCATTTGTGCAAGTCCAGTATCAACAACTTGCCTCCACTGAAGAAGCTGACCCTCCGCAGCGTCGCCACCCTCGTCCATCCCGCAAGCAGCGAGGCCCCTCTCGAACGCCCGGGCGCCACACCAACGTCGAGCTCCAGCCTCTCTAACTACCATCTACCCCTATCCCTTCCCCCACCTCCCCTTTCCCTCATCCCTTGGCGGATCTCTCCGGTAAGCTTCTTCCTCTAATTAGAAAAGAAGGGGGAAATGCGGGACACTGTTATCGAGTTCTGACTTGGTGGGCCTGGGCCAGGGGAACTGATCAGCCCCTAGGAAAGGTAGTGGGGCACGGGTGGTTGCGCCCTCCACGCCCCCCGGGCCTGAGAAAGTGGAGCCGAATGCAGGCCCCATTTCCTCACCCCAAAGTAAAAACCATTGGGGAGGGCTTGCCAGAGAAAACCGCCCCCTTTACCTTGCCCACCCACTCCCCGTTACCAGAGCAACTCCCGCCCCTTTTCAATCAACCTCCGCGCCCTCTCAGAACCAATCCAAGCCTTTAACCCTTGCAGCTACCCCGCCCTCTAAACCGCCCGATATAAACTTGTACTCTCCCCTAATAAAGCTCTCTCTTGGTTTTCATCATCCTAAAAGAAACGTGTCCCGCCTGTTCCTTTCTCGCCGCCCTCCATACTTGCACGCCTCCCGCCGGGGACCTGGCCAAGTCCCCTGCCTCGCCTTCGCCTCCGGGAAAGAGCCCCCGCCGCCGGTACCCTCGGAGCAATCCTGGGAGCCTAGGATTTAGCAACCGGCCGCCACCCTCCCCAGACGAACCAACTGCGACCGCAGCCTTCCTTTTCCAATAGCACAAAATTACCACTGGATCTAAGAAATGTAGCTTAGCATCCCAGGTGCACACTTTCCGGAGTGTGACATAAGGCATGCCCACATGTTGTCAATGAACCCACTTAAATTCAGGGAAATTTGGACAACTTTGTTGTGTCTGCCCTGTCCACACTTTATAGCTGACATGAAGATTGGCTCATGGCTCTACTAGTGGTGGGATTTCTGGCTGTATTTGTGCTTCCCAGAATTCTCATTCTGGGCATAAATGCTGAGTGACAGTCAAGGTTGTCCTGTGTGATGAAGACAACTTATGATATGTGGACAAGCTGATATTTTTCAAGTTGAGTGGGTTGGAGGCTTGATTGGGAAGAGGGTGGAGACTCCCAGAGGGCAGACATGATGGTGTACATTGAATATTGTTTGTTTCTTGGTCCGGGAATTTTCATTGTCCTGAGGGAAATCCCCATTCTGGGAGCCGACACACCCTAGCTCTGTCAGTGAGAATGATCCACAGGTAACTAAGAATGCCCACACCAAGTCCCTGTTTCACATGGTGCTGTACTTGGGAGAGATTAACCACAGATATGGCACACATTTTGTTCAAGATCTGAAAGCAAGGTTATTAGAAAATAAAGAAACCTTCCCCAAACCCTATGTTCCCAAATTTCCTGATGCTCAAGGGAGCGGGCCTAAGTGGCACTGATTCTGATCATACTTATCATACCCCATGAAAACAGCTCAGTGTAATCTCGCCCTGAACTCACCCTGTACCTTCCTGAGGAGAGTAACAAACACATGTGAACTGCATTTATTTTATTTTTCTGAACAACATAACATTGTTTCATATTCCTTGTATAAAGTTTTCTTTGACAATTGGAAATTTATGTGTAAAAATGTCAGTTTCTTTAATTATTCTTGTAGTATTCCACTTAGGAACAGAAACATTCACTTATGTATTTACAGAAACACTACAACAATCATTAATTTAACCGGGTTTTTGTAAAAATATCTCATGTAGATATCTGGAACCCATCTCAACAATTACACAATCATGTCCTATAGACCAAGCAAAATGTTAACAGTAATAATAAAGATAGAAATATAGAATAGCACAAAACATAAACAGTTTCCAGTCTCATATCAAACATTGCATTTCTTTTTCAGGTATATTTTTTTCTCTTTCATCTGAATATATCTCAAGTATTTCCTTATCTGTACATATTAAGAAACAGCTGAACCATCCTTTTAAAGAACATTCTTCAAATAGTGGTTTCCTTCAGAGGTTCTTCCTGATGAAAATTGGTTCATGAATTTTAGTCTGGATTGGCAGAAAATTATTGTGCCTTCATGGTGGTTTTTTATATGAGAAGTTTAATTTTTGTTTGTTTCATTTTGTTGAAATCATTTTAAACATTATCTATAAGCTACAACCAACAATCAAAATCACCACCTTATAATAAAGCAAAGTTTCAGAAAAGCAATAACATGAAATATCTACTTTGCTTCCCCCACTGAACAAGTTTGAATTAATGGGTTACCTTCAAGGCATGTAATTAAAGTTTTCTAGTTTTATAAACAGAACACCTCATACATTGCATGTATGTTCCTTGGGGTATAGTTGATTGCTGCACAGTCCAATGTTACATTTTTCCCTCTCTTCTCATCTAGTCCCAGTTACACTACTTTTCATCCCTCATCACTTTCAAATAGAGGCTACTCTGCTGAGCCTTGTGTGCAGAATAAGCTAAACACACCAAGGGTTTCTGAATCTCTCCCATTATTCCAAATAGGACTCCCTATACACAGGTGTGATCAATATACAGCAGGAAATAGCAAGTTAAGAAACCTCAGGGAAGAAACCTCACTGGAGCTTGAATGTAAGGATTAGACAGATTCTGCCCAGGTCCCAAAGTGGCCTAGATATCTGGCAGTTGTTTGGAATGCATATGCACAAGTTACACTGACCCTCATCTGTCTCACAATGAGCATCAACATGCTGAGCATCAGGTCTCTATCCAAACAGGTGCCCTGTGGTCTGAAAATGTGAGTGGCTGCCCAAGTGTGCAGGTGATGGTGGTGGTATTGTGGTCAGTGCAGTTTGGAATAGCTATATGAGGATGAGTCTGCAGCCCCAAGGATCACCTGCACCTATGGAGGATGGTGAGCTTTAGACTCTTCCTGGAGGATCCTATACTGGAAGGCCCAAGGGCAAATTCCAATTTTGTGTGGGGTAGGTGGAGTTTTAATGAAGAGCCCCTGGCCGAGCTTGGGTCTGCCTTACTTTTCCAATGGCATTGAAAATACCACTGGTTTTGAGACATGCAACTTATCATCCCATGTGCTCACATTCCAGATCTCACCATGAGTTATGCCATTAGCAGACAAAGAAACCCCTTGAACTCAGGGAAATTTGGACAACATTGATGTGTCTTCCCTGACCACTGTTTATAGCTGAAATGAATATTGAGTCATGGCTGTCTTAGTGGTGGTATATCCTGCTCTGTTTCTGCTTGCCCAATGTCTCATTCACAGCCCAAATGCTGAGGGACAGTCAATGTGGTCCTGTGATTAAGAGACCACGTTATGGGGACAGGCTGATATTTTTTTAGTTTAGTGGATTCAGGGCATGAATGGGGACTGGGATGGAGATACCCAGAGGGCAGGCATGATGGAGTACATTTAACTGTTTGTTTCTTGGTCCAGAAATTATCATTGCTCTGAGGAAAATCCCTGTTCTGGGAGCCAACATACCCTCATTCTGACAGTGAGAATGATCCACAGGTAACAGTGAATGACCACCCTAAGTCCCCCTTTTACATGGTGCTGAACTTGGGAGAGATTAACCACAGATTGGGCACATATTTTGTTCCAGATAAGAAAGCAAGATTATTAGCAGAGGAAGAAGACTTCCCCATCTTCCTCATTTCTGAATTTCTAGATGTCCAAGGGAGTAGGCCCAAGTGACACTGACTATGACCATCCTTCTCATATCCCATGAAAGAAGGTCAGTGTAATCTCACCTGATCTGACCCTGTGCCTTCATGAGGAGGGAAACCAAAACATGTGAAGTGCATTTATTTAATGTATTTCTTTCACTTAGTTAACATTGTTTCCAATTCCTTCTATAATAAGGTTTTCTTTCACATTTGGAAATTTATGCGTAAAATATGACAGTTTCTTTAATTATTCTTGTAGTATTTCACTTTAAAAGACAGGCATTCTCTTATTTATTAACAGGAACACTACTGCATTCATTAATTTAACCTAGTTGTAGTACAAACATCTCATCTAAGGGCCTGGTTGGCAACTCAAAAATTACCCAATCATATCCTATAGACAAGGCAAAATGTTAATAGTAATAATAATGATAAAATGTAGAAAGGCACAAACAAAAATGGTGTCTAGTCTCATATCAAACATTGCATTTTTTTCAAATATATTTAGTCTCTTTCATCTGAATACATCTTAAATATTTCCTTCATCAGCCATATTAGAAAAAGTTGAAACGTTCTTTTAAGAATATTCCTCAAATTGTGTTTGTTTTCAGATGTTTTTCCTGATGAAATTGTGATTATGAATTTTAGATGGAATTGGCAGAAATTTATTGTGCCCTCATTTTGATAATTTTTTAAATGAGTTGAATTTTTGTTTCTTTCATTGTCTTGATTTCATTTAAACATTATCTATCAGCTACAAGAACACACAAACATAAAAAATCACCACCTAATAATAAAGCAAAGCATAGTTTCAGAAAAAAAAATAACCTGAAATAACCACTTTGCATCCTTCATTGCACAAGTTTGCATTAATGAGATATCTACAAGGCTTTGATTAAACATTTTAGTATTATAAGCAGTGCTTTTCATACACTCCACCTATTTTCCTTTGAGTATTGTTTGTTATTGCACAGTCTTATGTTTCTTTTTTCCTTCTCTTTTAATCAAGATCCAGTTACACTACCTCACATCCCTCATTTCCACTTTCAAATAGAGTCTACTCTGCTGAGACTTGTGTGCATAATCAGCAACACACCACACCAAGGGTTTCTGAATATTTCCCATTACTCCAAATAGGAATACTTGTGCCCAGGTGTGCCCAATATAGAGCAGGAAATCCAAAGTTAAGAAACCTCAGGAAGAAATATCACTGGGGCACCAAACTGTGGAGACACACACTTCCCAGGTTCCAAAATGGCCTAGAATTCCACCAGCTGCTTGGAATGTGCATGTGCAAGTTATGCTGACCCTCACCTGCCTCACAATGAGCATGAGGTTGCTAAGCAGCAGGCCTCTATCTCAAAGGCTGCCATGTGGTTTGAAAATGTATGGGGCTTCCCAAGTGTGAAGGTATTGGTGGATCTATTGTGGCCCATGGAGACTGCAGTAAGTATATGAGGATGATTCTGCAGCCCCAAGGATCACCTGCACCCCCAAATTATGGTGAGTTTTTGACTTTCCCTGGAGGATCCTATACTGGAAGGCCCAAGGACAATTCCAATAATGAGGGGGTAGGTGGAGTTTTAATAAAGTGCCCCTGGTGAAGCTTGGGTCTGCCTTTTTTTCCATAGGCAGAGAAATTGCCACCGGATCAAAGAAATGCAGCTCAGCATCCCAGGTGCTCACTTACATGAGCTCACCATAAGACTTCCCCATGTGCAGCCAAAGAACCCCCTTGAACTAAGGGAAATTTGGACAACATTGCTGAGTCTGACTTGTCCACTGTTTATAGCTGACATGAGGAAAGGTTCATGGCTGTCTTAGTGGTGGGATTTCTTGCTCTATATCTACTTACCAGTAGTCTCATTCAGGGCCTAAATTCTGAGTGATAGTCAAGGTGTTCCTATGATGCAGAGACAACATGGTGTGGACAGGCTGATACTTTTGAGTTGAGTGGGTTGGAGACATGTTTGTGGACAGGGATGGAGAGCCCCAGAGGGAAGCCATGAGGGTGTACACTGAATATTGTTTGTTTCTTGGTCCAGGAATTATCATTGCCTTGAGGGAAAACTCTGTTCTGGGAGCCAAAATACCTTGGCTCTGACAGTGATAATGATCCACAGGTAACTCTGAATGAACATGCCATGTCCACTTTTACATGGTACTGGAATTGGGAGAGAGTAACCACAGATGTGGTGCATATTTTTTTCCAGATCAGAAAGCAAGGTTATTAGCAAAGGAAGAAGACTTCCCCGACATCTCCATTCCTGAATTTCCTGATGCCCAAGAGAGTAGGCCCAAGTGGCCCTGACTCTGGGCATTCTTCTCATATCCCATGAAAGCAGGTCAGTGTAATCTCACCCTGATCTGACCCTTTGTCTTCATGAGGAAGGAAACAAACACATGTGAAGTGCATTTATTTCATTTATTTTTTCCCCAAGTAAGCATTGTTTCATATTCCTTCTTTAATAAGGTTTTCTTGAACTATTGGAAATGTATGTCAAAAAATATCAGTTCCTTTAATTATTCTTGTTGTATTTCACTTAAGAACACAGACATTCTTTTATATATTCACAGGAACACTATCACAATCATTAATTTTACCTGGTTGTAGTACAAACATCTCATCTAGGGGGCTGGTCCACAACCCAAAAGTTATCCATTCATGTCCTATAGATCAATCAAAATGTTGAGTAATAATAATGACAGAAGTGTAGAAAGGCACAAAACAATAATACCATCCAGTCTCACATCAAACATTACATTTCTCTTTCAGGTATATTTATTCTCTTTCATCTGAATATATCTCAAGTATTTTCCTTGGGGTGTTGTTTATTGCTGTAGTCCTATGTTTCTTTTTTCCTCCTCTTGTCATCTAGTTCCAGTTACACTACCTCAAATTCCTCATATGGATGTTCAAATAGAGGCTTCTCTGCTCTGTCTTCTGTGCACAATCAACTACACACCACAAGTGTTTCTGAATCTTTCCCATTATTCCAATAGGAATACCTGTACACAGGAGTGTCCAGTATACAGCAGGAAACTCACTGGTGCTCAAATCTGTGGAGGACCCAGACTTGCCCAGATTCCAAATTGGCCTAGAATTCTGGCTTGTGCTTGGAATATGCATTCATAACTTATGTTGACCCTCACATGCTTCACAATGAGCATCAGGTTGCTAAGAAACAGACCTCTCTCCCAATGGCTGCCATGTGGTCTAGTAATGTATGGGGCTCCCAAAGTTGCAGGTGATGGTAGAAGTGTTTTGCCCCATGTAGTTTGCAGTAGGTGTATGAGGATGATTCTGCAGCCCTGAGGATCACCTGCCCTCTGAAGGATTGTGAGCTTTGATGTTCCCTGGAGGATCCTATTATGGGAGGCCCAAGGGCAACTTCCAAATGTGTGGGTTAGGCAGAGTTTTAATGAAGTACCTCTGGCCAAGCTTGGGCCTGCCTTTATTTTCCAATGGCACAGAAATTAACACTGGATCTAAGACGTACAGTTTAGCAACCCAGGTGCTCACTTACCAGAGCTGACCAGGAGTCATGCCCAGATGCAGTCAATGAATGCCCTTGAACTCAGGAAAATTTGGGCAACTTTAATATGTCTGTCCTGTGCACTGTGTGTAGCTGACATGAGGATTGGCTCTTGGCTGTCTTGGTAGTGGGATTTCTGGCTCTATTTGTGCTTGCCAGAAGTCTCATTCTGGGCCTAAATTCTGAATGATAATCAAGGAGGTCCTGTGGTACAGAGACCAAATTATGTGGACAGGTTGATATTTTTAGAGTTGTGTGAGTTAGAGTAATTATTGGGAAAGTGATGGTGACTCCCTGAGGGCAAGTATGATGGTGTACACTGAATAATGTTTGCTTCTTTCTCCAGGAATTATCATTGACCTGAGGGAAATCCCTGTTCTGGGAGCCAACATACTCTGGCTGTGACATTGAGAATGAGCCACAGGTAAATGTGAATGTCCACCCCAAGACCCCTGACACATGGTGCTGGACTTGGGAGAGATTAACCACAGATGTGGCATATAATTTTTTCCAGATCTGAGAAAATTTTATTAGCAATGATGACATTCCAGACATCTCTGTTCCCAAATTTGCTGATGCCCAAGGGAATAGGACCAAGTAGCATTGTTTGTTACCATTCTTCTCATATCCCATGAAAGCAGGTCAGTGTAATCTCTCCCTGATCTGACCCTGTGCATTCATGAAGAGAGAAGCCAACACATGTGAAATGCACTTTTATAATTTGATTTTTCCCTGTGTTAACATTGTTTGATAGTCCTTGTATAATAAGGTAATTAACAATTGGAAATTTATGTGTAAAAAAAGTCAGTTTCTTTAATTATTCTTGTAGTATTCCACTTAAGGAAAGAGACATTTTCTTATTTATTCACAGGAACATTACCATGGTCATTAAATTAACCTGGTTGTAGACAAATATCTCATCAGAGGCCTGGTCCTCACCTCAAAAATTACCCAATCATGTACTATATACCAAGCAAAATGTTAATAGTAATAATAATGATAGAAATGTGGAAAGACACTAAACAAAAATGGTGTCCAGTCTCATATACAATATTGCATTTCTTTTTTAGGTATATTTATTTTCTTTCAATTGAATATATCTCAATTGTTTCCTTCATCTGGACATATTAGAAAACAGCTGAATCATACTTTTAAAGAATATTCCAAAAATTTGTTTTTTTTTTTCAGTATCTTCCTAAGGAAATTGAGTTTATGAATTTTAGGCTGGATTGGCATAAAATTAATGTGTACTCATGGTGATTTTTTTAAATGAGAAGTTTAAGTTTTGTTTCTGTCATATTGAATTCATTTTAAACCTTATGTTTAAGCTACAACAACACACAAACCTCAAAAATTACCATGATAATAAAGCAAAGCCAAATTTCAGAAAAGCATATAACCTGAAATAACTGTTTGCTTCCCCATTGCACAAGTTTGCATTATTGGGTTATCTTCAATGCATTTGATAAAAGATTTCTTATATTATAAACAGTATTCTTCATACAGCTCATGTATTTTATTTGGTGTTTTCTTCTTCAGCTGCCTAGTGACATGTTTCCTGAGGAGTTCATTGAAGTTGCTGGTTTATTTTCTGTAGAGGTCATTGAACATGTTTGTCAAAGATTCCTTTCCTGAGGAGTTTGTCAAAGTTGCCTGTTCATTCCCTGAAGAGTTCATTGGACATCTTCCTTGGAGTCAACAGTTTGCTGACTACTCTACAGAATTTGGACTCAAGCATACCCAGAATTGTGTGAGTCACTTTTATAAATTTTATGGTCATAGACAATTCTCATTGATTTTATTTCCCTAGAGAACCCTAACTAAATACATCTATGTTTTCTTCCTTCTCTTCTTATCTAGTTCCAGTTACACTACTCCACATCCCTCATATCCACTTTCAAATAAAGCTTCTCTGCTGAACCTTGTGTGCACACTCATGTACACACCACACCAAGGGTTTCTGAATCTTTCTCATTACTCCAAAAGAAATCACTGTAAACACATGTGCCAAATATACTGCAGGAAATTCCAAGTTAAGAAACCTCAGGCAAGAAACCACACTTGGGGATCAAACCTGTGGAGGAGACAGGAACAACCCAGGTTCCAAGGTGGCCAAGAATTCTGACAGGAGCTTGGAATGCACATGCATAAGTTATGCTGACCCTCACCAACCTCACAATGAGCATCAGGTTGCTAAGCAACAGGCCTCTATCCAATGCAGCCTTGTTGTCTGAAAATGTAAAGGACTCCCTAAGTGTGCATGTGATGGTGGAAGTGTTGTGGCCTGGGCAGTTTGGAGTAGGTATATGAGGGTGAATCTGTAGCCCCATTGATCATCTGTTCCTAATGGATGGTGAGCACTTGAATCCCCTGCAGGTTCCTATACCAGAAGGCCCAAGGGCAAATTCCATTTTGCTTTGTGAAGAGTGGAGCTTGAATGAAGTTCCACTGGCAAGGCTTGGGCCTACCTCTCTTTTCCACAGGCACAGAAATTACTGCTGGACCTAAGACATGCAGCTTAGCATCCCAGGTGCTCTCTTAACAGAGCTCACCAGGAGGCATGCACATATGCATTCAGTGAAACCCCTTGAAATCAGGGAAATTTGGACAAATTTGATATGTCTGCCCTGTCCACTGTTTACAGCTGACATGATGATTGGATCATGGCTTTGTTAGTGGTGGGATTTCTATTTGTGCTTGCTGTAAGTCTCATTCTGGGCATAAATGGTGAGTGACAGTCGAGGAGGTCCTCTGATACAGAGACAACATGATGTGGACAGGCTGATATTTTCTGAGATGGGGGGGTTGGAGTCATGACTGGGGACAGTGATGGAGACACAAGAAGGGCAGGGCATGATGGTGT